>NW_027269360.1:0-257830 GCF_023055355.1 Agelaius tricolor | reverse complement strand
AATTTTTGGGATTTTTTGGGAGAATTTTGGGTTTTTTTGGGGAGAATTTTTGGGCTTTTGGGGACAATTTTGGGGGCAATTTTGGGGGATTTTAGAGAATTTTTGGGGGGAATTTTTTGTGATTTTTTGGGAAGAATTTTTGGGGGAGAATTTTTTGGGATTTTTGGGGGGCATTTTTGGGGGATTTTGGGGAATTTTTGGGGGGTCCTCACTTTGTTTCTGCGGCGCCTCCCGGGGACACTTTTGGGGTAATCCTCGAGATCTTCGTCCTCATCCTCTGCAAAAAATCCCAAATTCCCCCAAAATCCCTTCAGGAATCCCCAAAATTGCCCCAAATTCCCTTAAATCCCAAAATTCCACCCAAATCTCCCCAAAACCTCCCCAGAATTCCCTTGAAATCCCCCAAATTCCCTTAAATCCCCAAATCCTCTCAAATCTCCCGAAAATTCCCAAAAAAATACCCCAAAACCCCCAAAATTCCCCCCTAAATCCCCCAAAACCTCCCTAAATCCCCTAAATCCTCTCAAATCCCCCTAAAAATTCCCAAAAAAATGCCCAAAACCCCCAAAATTCCCCCTAAATCCCCCAAAACCTCCCTAAATGCCCCAAATCCTCTTAAATCCCCCTTAAAATTCCCCAAAATTCCCCCCAAATCCCCAAAAACCACCCTAAATCCCCCTTAAAAATCCCCAAATTCCCCCTAAATTCCCCAAAAAATCCCTTTAAATCCCCTCTAATCCCACCAAATTCTCCCAAAAATCCCCTTAAATTGCCAAAAATCCCCAAAATTGCCCAAAAATTCCCCAAAAATCCCCTTTTAAGTCCCTCAAATCCCCCTTAAAATTCCCCAAAATCCCCCAAATCCCCCTTTTAATCCCCCCAAAAAATCCCCTTAAATCCCCTTTAAAATCCCCCAAAATCCACTTTAAATCCCAAAAATCCCCGTTAAATCCCCAAAATCCCCCAAAAAATCCCCCAAAAATCCCCTTTAAACCCCAAAAAAATCCCCTTTTAAATCCCCCAAATCCTCTCAAATCCCCCCAAAATTCCCCTCAAATCCCCCAAAAATTCCCCAAAAATCCCCCCAAAAATCCCCTTTAAATCCCCAAAAATCCCCCAATGTTTCCCCTAAATCCCCCTTAAAATTCCCCTTAAATCCCCAAAATCTCCCAAAAATCCCCTTAAAATCCCCTTTTAAATCCCCAATCCCCCTAAAATTCCCCCAAAAATCCCCCTTTAAACCCCCCAAAATCCCCTTTTAAACCCCTCAAATCCCCCCTTAAAATTCCCCAAAATCCCCCAAATCCCCTTTTAATCCCAAAATTCCCCTTTAAATCCCCAACATCCCCCTTAAATCCCCTTTAAACCCCTAAAAATCCCCTTTACATCCCCAAAAATCCCCCTAAATCCCCTTTTAAATCCCCCAAAACCCCAAAAATTCCCAAAAAAATCCCCTTTAAATCCCCAAAATCCCCTTTAAATCCCTCTAAATCCCCCTTAAAATTCCCCAAAATCCCCCTTAAATCCCTTTAAATCCCCAAAACCTCCCTAAATCCCCTTTAAATCCCCTTTAAACCCCAAAAAAATCCCCCAAAAATCCCCTTTAATTCCCCAAAAACCTCCCTAAATCCCCTTAAAATTCCCAAAATCCCCCTTTAAACCCCCAAAAATCCCCTTTAAATCCCACAAACCTCCCTAAATCCCCTTAAAATTCCCAAATTCCCCCAAAATCCCTCAAAAAATCCCCCAAAACCTCCTTAAATCCCCCTTAAAATCCCCTTTAAATCCCCCAAAACCTCCCTAAATCCCCTTAAAATTCCCAAAATTCCCCAAAATCCCTCAAAAAATCCCCCAAAACCTCTCAAATCCCCCAAAATTCCCCTAAAATCCCCCAAAACCTCCCTAAATCCCCCTTAAAATTCCCTTTAAATCCCCAAAACTCCCCTTAAATTCCCCTTAAATCCCCCAAAAATCTCCTAAAATCCCCTTTAAATCCCCCTTAAAATCCCCAAAAATTCCCCAAATCCCCTTTAAATCCCCTTTAAATCCCCCCAAAAATCCCCTTTAAATCCCCTTTAAACCCCCAAAAAATCCCACAAAAATCCCCTTTAAAATCCAATAATCCCCTTTAAATCCCCCAAATCGTCTCAGATCCCCCTTAAAATGCCCCAAATTCTCCCCAAATCCCCTTAAAATCCCCCAAAAATCCCCTTTAAATCCCCAAATCCCTCAAATCCCCCTTAAAATTCCCCTTAAATCCCCTTAAATCCCCCAAAACCTCCCTAAATCCCTTAAAATTCCCCAAATTCCACTTTAAATCCCCAAAAAATCTCCTTTAAATCCCCCAAATCCCCCAAAAATCCCCTTTAAATCCCCCAAAATTCCCCTTAAATCCCCCAAAACCTCCCTAAATCCCCTTTAAATCCCCTTTCAACCCCCAAAAAATCCCCCAAAAATCCCCTTTAAACCCCCCAAACCTCCCTAAATCCCGCTTAAAATTCCCTTAAATCCCCAAAATCTCCCAAAAATTCCCTTTAAATCCCCAAAATTCCCCTTAAATCCCCTTTAAATCCCCAAAAAATCCCCCAAATCCCCTCAAATCCCCCTTAAAATTTCCCGAAATTCACCCCAAACCCCCAAAATTCCCCCTAAATCCCCTTTAAACCCCCAAAAAATCCCCCAAAATCCTCTTTAAATCCCCCAAACTTCCTAAATCCCCTTTAAATCCCCTTTAAACCCCCAAAAAATCCCTTTAAATCCCCCAAATCCTCTCAGATCCCCCCTAAAATTCCCAAAAAATCCCCTTTAAATCCCCAAAATTCCCCTTAAATCCCCCCAAAAAATCCCTTTAAAACCCCTTTAAATCCCCTTTAAATCACCCAAATCCCCTTTTAATCCCCCAAAAAATCCCCCAAAAATCCCCTTTAAATCCCCCCAATCCCCTCAAATCCCCCTTAAAATTTCCCCAAATCCCCCTTAAATCCCCCAAAAATCCCCTTAAAATTCCCTTAAATCCCCCCAAAAATCCCCTTTAATCCCCAAAAAATCCCCTTTAAAATCCCCCAAAACCTCCCCTAAATCCCCTTAAAATTCCCCAAATTCCCCTTTAAACCCTGAAAAAATCCCCTTTAAACCCCCAAAATTCCCCTTTCAACCCCCCAAAACCCCCAAAAAATCCCCCAAAAATCCCCTTTAAATCCCCTTTCAACCCCCAAAAAATCCCCCAAAAATCCCCTTTAAACCCCCAAAATCCCCCAAAAATCCCCTTAAAATCCCCCAAAATCCCCTTTAAATCCCCCAAATCCTCTCAGATCCCCCTTAAAATGCCCAAATTCTCCCAAATCCCCTTAAAATCCCCTTTAAATCCCCTTTAAACCGCCCAAAACCTCCCTAAATCCCCTTAAATTCCCCAAATTCCCCTTTAAATCCCCAAAAAAATCCCCTTTAAATCCCCCAATACCTCCCTAAATCCCCCTTAAAATTCCCCTTAAATCCCCAAAATCTCCCAAAAATCCCCTTAAACCCCCACAAAATCCCCCAAAAATCCCCTTTAAATCCCCAAAAATCCCCCTAAATCCCCTTTAAATCCCTTTAAATCCTCTCAGATCCCCCTAAAATTCCCCAAAAATCCCCTTTAAACCCCTCAAATCCCCCTTAAAATTCCCCTTAAATCCCCAAAATCTCGCAAAAATCCCTCTAAATCCCCCGTTAAAATCCCCCAAAATCCCCTTTAAATCCCCCAAATCCTCTCAGATCCCCCTTAAAATGCCCCAAATTCTCCCCAAATCCCTTAAAATCCCCAAAAATCCCCTTTAAACCGCCCAAAACCTCCCTAAATCCCCTTTAAACCCCCAAAAAAATCCCCCAAATCCCCTTAAAATTCCCCAAAATTCCCTTTAAATCCCCAAAAATCCCCTTTAAATCCCCTTTAAATCCCCCTTAAATCCCCTTTAAATCCCCCAAAATATCCCCTTTTACATCCTCAAATCCCCTTAAAATTCCCCAAAATCCCCCCAAAAATCCCCCCAAAAATCCCCTTAAAATTCCCCTTAAATCCCCCCTTAATCCCCTTTAAACCCCAAAAAATCCTCTTTAAATCCCCAAAATCCCCCTTAAAATCCCCTTTAAACCTCCAAAAAATTCCCCAAAAATCCCCTTTAAATCCCCAAAATTCCCCTTAAATCCCCCAAAAATCCCCTTTAAACCCTTTAAATCCCCTTTAAATCACCCAAATCCCCTTTTAATCCCCCCAAAAAATCCCCCAAAAATCCCCTTTAAATCCCCCCAATCCCCTCAAATCCCCTTAAAATTTCCCCAAATCCCCCTTAAATCCCCCCAAAAATCCCCTTAAAATTCCCCTTAAATCCCCCCAAAAATCCCCTTTAATCCCCAAAAAATCCCCTTTAAAATCCCCCAAAACCTCCCTAAATCCCCTTAAAATTCCCCAAATTCCCCTTTAAACCCTGAAAAAATCCCCTTTAAACCCCCAAAATTCCCCTTTCAACCCCCCAAAACCCCCAAAAAATCCCCTTTTAAATCCCGAAATTCCCCTTTAAATCCCCAAAAATCCCCCTAAATCCCCTTTAAATCCCCCAAATCCCCCTTAAATCCCCTTTAAACCCCAAAAAATCCCCTTTAAAATCCCCCCTTAAATCCCCTTTAAACCCCCAAAAAATCCCCTTTAAAATCCCCTAAATCCCCTTTAAACCCCCCAAAAACCCCCAAAAAAATCCCCCAAAAATCCCCTTTAAATCCCCCAAATCCTCTCAAATACCCCTTAAAATGCCCCAAAAATCCCCTTTAAATCCCCTTTAAACCCCCCCAAAACCTCCCTAAATCCCCTTAAAATTCCCCAAATTCCCCTTTAAACCCCCAAAAAATCCCCTTTAAACCCCCAAAATCCCCTTTAAATCCCCTTTCAACCCCAAAAAATCCCCCAAAAATCCCCTTTAAATCCCCAAAATCCCCTTTAAATCCCCTTTAAATCCCCCAAAATTCCCCTTAAATCCCCCAAAACCTCCCAAAATCCCCTTTAAATCCCATTTAAACCCCCAAAAAATCCCCCAAAAATCCCCTTTAAATCCCCAAAATTCCCCTTTCAACCCCCCAAAACCCCCAAAAAATCCCCCTTAAATCCCCTTTAAACCCCCCAAACCGCCCTAAATCCCGCTTAAAATTCCCCTTAAATCCCCAAAATCCCCAAAAAATCCCCTTTTAAACCCCTGAAAATCCCCTTTAAATCCCCTTTAAACCCCCCAAATCCCCCTTAAATCCCCTTTAAATCCCCAAAAAAATCCCCCAAAAAATCCCCTTTAAACCCCCAAAAAATCCCCCAAAAATCCCCTTTAAATCCCCAAAATTCCCCAAAAATCCCTTTAAATCCCCCAAAATCCCCCAAAAAATCCCCCAAATCCCCCTTAAATCCCCTTTAAACCCCCAAAAAAATCCCCCAAAAATCCCCTTTAAATCCCCCAAAACCTCCCAAAATCCCCTTTAAACCCCCAAAAAATCCCCCAAAAATCCCCTTTAAATCCCCAAAATTCCCCTTTCAACCCCCCCAAAACCCCCAAAAAATCCCCCTTAAATCCCCCTTTAAACCCCCCAAACCTCCTAAATCCCGCTTAAAATTCCCCTTAAATCCCCAAAATCCCCAAAAAATCCCCTTTAAACCCCTGAAAATCCCCTTTAAATCCCCTTTAAACCCCCCAAATCCCCCTTAAATCCCCTTTAAATCCCCAAAAAAATCCCCCAAAAATCCCCTTTAAACCCCCAAAAAATCCCCCAAAAATCCCCTTTAAATCCCCAAAATTCCCCAAAAATCCCCTTTAAATCCCCCAAATCCCCCAAAAAATCCCCCAAATCCCCCTTAAATCCCTTTAAACCCCCAAAAAATCCCCCAAAAATCCCCTTTAAATCCCCCAAAACCTCCCAAAATCCCCTTTAAAACCCCCAAAAATCCCCCCAAAAATCCCCTTTAAACCCCCAAAATTCCCCTTTAAACCCCCCAAAACCCCCAAAAAATCCCCAAAAATCCCCCAAAACTCCCAAAAAATCCCCAAAAAATCCCCTTTAAATCCCTTTTAAAAGCCCCAAAAATCCCTTTAAACCCCCCAAAACCCGCAAAAATCCCCCAAAAATCCCCCAAAATTCCCCTCACCGCTCTCAGACAGCTCCAAATCTGATTCTTCCTCTTCCTCTTCCTCTTCCTCTTCCTCTTCCTCTTCCTCCTCCTCTTCCTCCTCCTCTTCCTCCCCCCCGAGCTCCCTCAGGGTCTCCAGGGCCCCCTCGGTGTCCCCGGCCCGGAGCTGCTGGGCCCGGAGCCGCCGCAGCACCCGCAGCTGGAAATGGGGAATTTGGGGGTAAAAAGGAACCAAAAAGATCCAAATCAGACCTAAAAATATCCCAAAATGGCCCTAATTCTCTAGCATTCGAAAAAATCCCAAAATTCCCAAAAAATTCCCAAAAAATTCCCTCAAAATTCCCTCAAAATTCCCACCTGCAGCTGAGGGGGCCCCGGGGTTCTGGGGGGGGCACAGAGTGACCAAGAATGCAAAAATGTCCCCAAAATCTCCCAAAAATCCCCTAAAAAATGCCCCAAAAATCCCCCTAAAAATGGTAAAATTTTCTAGAACTCGAAAAAATCCCAAAATTCTCAAAAAATTCCCTCAAAATTCCCTCACAATTCCCCCAATTCCCAACCTGCAGCTGAGGCGCCCTGGGGTTCTGGGTCCAAGAATGCAAAAATGTCCCAAAAATGCCCCAAAATCACCCCCAAAAATTGCCCTAAAAAATGGTAAAATTCTCTAGGATTTGAAAAAATCCAAAATTCCCAAAAAAATCCCAAAAAATTCCCAAAAAATTCCCAAAAAATTCCCTCATAATTCCTCAAAATTCCCACCTGCAGCTGAGGGGCCCCGGGGTTCTGGGGGGGTCACGGAGTGACCAAGAATGCAAAAATGGCACAAAAATGAACCAAAAAATGTCCCAAAAATGCACCAAAAATTGTCCTAAAAATGGTGAAATTCTCTAGGATTGGAAAATATCCCAAAATTCCCAAAAAAATTCCCTCAAAATTCCCAAAAAAATCCCCACCTGCAGCTGAGGGGCCCCGGGGTTCTGTGGGGGGGCACAGAGGAACCAAGAATGCAAAAAATGGCCCAAAATTGCCCAAAAATGTCCCCAAAAATCTCCCCCAAAATGGTGAAATTTTCTAGAACTCAAAAAAATCCCAAAATTCCCCAAAAAATTCCCTCAAAATTCCCTCAAAATTCCCCTCACAATTCCCTCAGAACTCCCCCAATCCCCCACCTGCAGGGCCCCGGGGTTCTGGGGGGGGCACAGAGTGACCAAGAATGCAAAAATAGCACAAAAAATGAACCAAAAATGTCCCAAAAATCCCCCTAAAAATGGTGAAATGATCTAGGATTGGAAAAAATCCCAAAATTCCCAAAAAATTCCCAAAAAAATTCCCCCTAATTCCCACCCTGCAGCTGAGGGGCCCCGGGGTTCTGGGGGGGGGCACAGAGTGACCAAGAATGCAAAAATGTCCCAAAAATGCCCCAAAAATGTCCCAAAATTGCCCCAAAATTGTCCTAATAATGGTAAAATTCTCTAGGATTCGAAAAATCCCAAAATTCCCAAAAAATTCCCCAAAAATTCCCTCAAAATTCCCTCAAAATTCTCCCAATCCCCACCTGCAGCTGAGGGGCCCTGGGGTTCTGGGGGGGTCACAGAGTAACCAAGAATGCAAAAATGTCCCCAAAATCTCCCAAAAATCCCCTAAAAATGCCCCAAAATCCCCCTAAAAATGGTAAAATTTTCTAGAACTCGAAAGAAAATCCCAAAATTCTCAAAAAATTCCCTCAAAATTCCCAAAAAATTCCCTCAAAATTCCCAAAAAATTCCCTCAAAATTCCCTCAAAATTCTCCCAATCCCCACCTGCAGCTGAGGGGCCCCGGGGTTCTGGGGGGGATCACAGAGGAACCAAGAATGCAAAATGTCCCAAAAATGTACCAAAAATGCCCCAAAAATGCCCCAAAAATCCCCCTAAAATGGTAAAATTCTCTAGGATTTGAAAAAATCCCAAAATTCCCAAAAAATTCCCTCAAAATTCCCAAAAAATTCCCCTCAAAATTCCCCCAATCCCCACCTGCAGCTGAGGGGCCCCCAGGGTTCTGGGGGGGTCACAGAGGGACCGAGAATGCAAAAATGGCACAAAAATGTCCCAAAAAATGCCCCAAAAATCTCCCCAAAAATGGTAAAATTTTCTAGGGTTCAAAAAAATCCAAAATTCCCCCAAAATTCCCTCAAAATTCCCAAAAATTCCCTCAAAATTCCCCCAATTCCCACCTGCAGCTGAGGGGCCCCGGGGTTCTGGGGGGGTCATGGAGGAACCAAGAATGCAAAAATGTCCCAAAAATGCCCAAAAATGTCCCAAATATGCACCAAAAATTGTCCTAAAAATGGTGAAATTCTCTAGGATTCGAAAAAAATCCCAAAATTCCCAAAAAATTCCCAAAAAATTCCCTCAAAATTCCCACCTGCAGCTGAGGGGCCCCGGGTTCTGGGGGGGGCACAGAGTGACCAAGAATGCAAAAATGGCCCAAAAATGCCCAAAAATGTCCCAAAAATCTCCCCAAAAATGGTGAAATTTTCTAGAACTCAAAAAAATCCCAAAATTCCCAAAAAATTCCCTCAAAATTCCCTCAAAATTCCCTCACAATTCCCTCAGAACTCCCCCAATCCCCACCTGCAGGGCCCCGGGGTTCTGGGGGGGGCACAGAGTGACCAAGAATGCAAAAATAGCACAAAAATGAACCAAAAATGTCCCAAAAATCCCCCTAAAAATGGTGAAATGATCTAGGATTGGAAAAAATCCCAAAATTCCCAAAAAATTCCCTCAAAATTCCCCCTAATTCCAACCTGCAGCTGAGGGGCCCTCAGGTTCTGGGGGGGGTCACGGAGGACCAAGAATGCAAAAATGTCCCCAAAATGTCCCAAAAATCCCCCTAAAAATGGTGAAATTCTCTAGGATTGGAAAAAATCTCAAAATTCCCAAAAAATTACCTCAAAATTCCCAAAAAATTCCCAAAAAATTTTCCCTATCCTCACCTGCAGCTGAGGGGGCCCCGGGGTTCTGGGGGAATCACAGAGTAACCAAGAATGCAAGAATGTCCCCAAAATCTCCCAAAAATGACCCAAAAATTGTCCTAAAAATGGTAAAATTCTCTAGGAATCGAAAAAATCTCAAAATTCCCCAAAAATTCCCTCAAAATTCCCAAAAAATTCCCTCAAAATTCCCCTAATTCCAACCTGCCAGCTGAGGGGCCCTCAGGTTCTGGGGGGGTCACAGAGGAACCAAGAATGCAAAAATGTCCCAAAAATGCCCCAAAAATCCCACTAAAAATAGTAAAAATTCTCTAGGATTCCAAAAAATCACGAAATTCCCCTCAAAATTCCCTCAAAATTCCTCAAAATTCCCCAAAAATTCCCTCAAAATTTTAAAAAAATTCCCCCAATTCCCAACCTTCAGCTGAGGGGCCCCGGGGTTCTGGGGGATCACAGAGTGACCAAGAATGCAAAAATGTCCCAAAAATGTCCCAAAAATACCCCAAAAATGTCCCAAAAATCCCCCAGAAATTTCCAAAAAAACTTAAAAAAATCCTTAAAAAATAAGGGAAAAAAATCCCCTAAAAACCACAAAAAAAATCATCAAAAAATCCCCCAAAAATGTTAAAAAAAACTCTACAAAATAAAAAAAAATCCTTAAAAATAATGAAAAAGTCCTCTAAAAAAATACCCAAAAAATCAGCCAAAAAAATTACAAAAAGATCCCACAGAAATTTTAAAAAGCAAAAAAAACCTTAAAAATAATAAAAAATCCCCTAAGAAACCACCAAAAAATCGCCAAAAAATCCCACCAATAATCCCCAAAACTACCCCAAAAATCTCCCAGAAATTTCAAAAAAAACCCCAAGAAATTTAATAAATTCCTTAAAAAATAATTTTAAAATCTTGTAAAAAACTACCAAAAATATAAAAAAATAATTACCAAAAAATCCCCCCAAAATCCCCCAAAAATTTCCAAAAAACCCCCAAGGAATTTAATAAAAGTCCTTAAAAAATAGTGAAAAAATCCCCTAAAAAAACACCAAAAAATCAGCATAATCCCCCTAAAAAATCCCTAAAAAACCCCCAAAATGCCCAAAACATCCCCCCCAAAAAACCAAGAAATTTTAAAGAATCCTTAAAAAATAATAAAAAAATCCCCTAAAAAAACCACCAAAAATACCAAAAAAATTCCCAAAAAATCCCCAAAAAAATCCTCCAGAAATCCCCCAAAAATTTCCAAAAAAACCCCAAAAATGCCCCAAAAATTTCAAAAAAACCCTAAAAAAATTTTAAAAATTCCTTAAAAAATAATTTTAAAAATCCCCTAAAAAACCGACCAAAAAATACCAAAAAAATTCCCAAAAATACCCCAAAAAATCCCTAAAAAACCCCAAACATTCCCCAAAAATTTCCAAAAAAACCTAAAAAATAAATTAAAAATCCTTAAAAAATAATAAAAAATCCCCCAAAAACCCACCAAAAATACCCAAAAAATTACCAAAAAATCCCCCAAAAATTTCCAAAAAAAACCCCAAGAAATTTTAAAAAATCCTTAAAAAAAATGAAAAAATCCCCTAAAAAACAACAAAAAAATCACCAAAAATCCCTAAAAAAATCCCTAAAAAAACCCTAAAAAAACAAAAAAAAAATCCTTAAAAAATAACAAAAAACTCCCCTAAAAAAACACCAAAATTACAAAAAAATTCCCAGAAATCCCCCCAAAAACCCCAAAAATTTCCAAAAAAAAACCCCCAAAAATCCTTTAAAATCCCTCAAAAAAATCACAGAAAAATCCCTAAAGAAACCCAAAAAAATCCTCCCAAAAATCCCCCCATAAAATTCCCAAAAAAATTCCATAAAAAACCCAAAAATTCCCTAAAAAATCCCAAAAAACCCCACAAAAAAACCCTAAAAATCCTAAAAAAAATCCCAAGATCCCAAAAAATAAAAAAACCCAAAACTCCCTCAGAAAAACCCCAAGAACTCCATCCTAAAATTCCCCCAAAAATCCCCTAAAAACCCCAAAAAATCCCCCAAAAAAGCCCCAAAAGCCACCAAAAATTCCCTAAACCACCCCAAAAATCCCCAAAATCCCAAAAAATCCCCCAAAAACCCCCAAAAATCCTAAAAAATCCCCCAAAAAACCCCAAAAATCCTAAAAAATCACCCAAAAAACCCCAAAAATCCTAAAAAATCACCCAAAAACCCCCAAAAATCCTAAAAAATCCCCCAAAAAACCCCAAAAAATCCTAAAAAATCCCCCAAAAACCCTAAAAAATCCTAAAAAATCACCCAAAAACCCAAAAAAATCCTAAAAAATCCCCCAAAAAACCCCAAAATCCCAAAAAATCCCCCAAAAAACCCCAAAAATCCTAAAAAATCCCCCAAAAAACCCCAAAAATTCCAAAAAATCCCCAAAAAACCCCAAAAATCCTAAAAAAACACCCAAAAAAACCCGAAAATCCTAAAAAATCACCCAAAAAAACCCAAAAATCCCCCCCAGATTTGTTAAAAATCCCAAAAAAATCCCCAAAAAATCCCATAGAGACCCCAATGGCACCCATAGGGTCCCCAGTAGCACCCATAGGGTCCCAGTAGCACCCACAGCCCCAATAGCACCCATAGGGTCCCCATTGGCACCCATAGAGGCCCCAGGGGCACCCACAGAGTCCCCAATAGCACCCACAGGGTCCCAGTAGCACCCATAGGGTCCCAATAGCACCCATAACCCCAGTGGCACCCATAGAGGCCCCAGTGGCACCAACAGCCCCAATGGCACCCATAGGAGCCCCCCATTGGCACCCACAGAGGCCCCAATAGCACCCACAGCCCCAGTGGCACCCATAGAGCCCCAGTAGCACCCACAGCCCCATTGGCACCCATGGAGTCCCCAGTAGCACCCATAGGGTCCCCAATAGCACCCATAGGGTCCCAGTAGCACCCACAGAGTCCCCAATGGCACCCACAGAGGCCCCAATGGCACCCATAGGGTCCTATTTGCGCCCATAGAGTCCCATTGGCACCCATAGGAGCCCCAGTGGCACCCATAGAGCCCCAATAGCACCCATAGGTCCCCCCCAGTGGTACCCACAGCCCCAATGGCACCCATAGAGTCCCCAGTAGCACCCATAGGGGCCCAGTAGCACCCATAGAGGCCCCATTGGCACCCATAGAGTCCCCAATGGCACCCATAAATCCCCAGTAGCACCCATAGAGCCCCAATGGCACCCACAGCCCCAGTGGCACCCATAGGGTCCCCAGTAGCACCCATAGGGTCCCCAGTAGCACCCATAGAGGCCCCATTGCCACCCATAGGGTCCCATTGGCACCTGTGGAGTGCCCAGTAGCACCCATAGGTGCCTCCCATTGGTACCCATAGAGCCCCAGTAGCACCCATAGGGGCCCAGTAGCACCCATAGGGGCCCAGTAGCACCCATAGAGTCCCCAATAGCACCCATAGGGTCCCAGTAGCACCCAAAGGTGCCTCCCATTGGTACCCATAGACCCCCAGTAGCACCCATAGGGGCCCATTAGCACCCATAGAGGCCCCATTAGCACCCATAGAGCCCCAATGGCACCCATAGGAGCCCCAGTAGCACCCATAGGTGCCTCCCATTGGTACCCATAGAGCCCCAGTAGCACCCATAGAATCTCCAGTAGTACCCATAGAGGCCCCATTGGCACCCATAGGGTCCCATTGGCACCTGTGGAGTGCCCAGTAGCACCCATAGGTGCCTCCCATTGGTACCCATAGAGCCCCAGTAGCACCCACAGGGTCCCCAGTAGCACCCATAGGGGCCCAATGGCACCCACAGAGGCCCCATTGGCACCCACAGCCCCAGTAGCACCCATAGAGCTCCCAATAGCACCCATAGGGTCCCCATTGACTCCCACAGCCCCAGTGGCACCCACAGAGGTCCCAATGGCACCCACAGAGGGAGGCCCCATTGGCACCCATAGAGGCCTCACTGGCACCCATAGGGTCCCCGGTGGCACCCATGGAGTCCCCAATGGCACCCATAGGTTCCCCAGTGGCACCCACAGCCCCAATAGCACCCATAGAGCCCCAATAGCACCCACAGAGTCCCCACTGACACCCCTAGGTGCCCCCCATTGGCACCCACAGCCCCAGTGGCACCCATAGAGGCCCCATTGCCACCCATTGGGTCCCCATTGGCACCCATAGGGTCCCAGTAGCACCCAAAGGTGCCTCCCATTGGAGGCACCCACAGCCCCAGTGGCACCCATAGAGGCCCCATTGCCACCCATAGAGCCCCATTGGCACCCCTAGGTGCCCCCCATTGGCACCCACAGCCCCAGTGGCACCCATAGATTCCCCAATAGCACCCATAGGGTCCCAGTAGCACCCATAGAGGCCCCATTGGCACCCATAGAGCCCCATTGTCACCCATGGGTGCCCCCATTGTCACCTGCAGCCGTCGGTTGCCGGCGCTGCGGGCGCAGCCCAGGGCGCTCTGCAGGGGGGGGCAGCACCTGGGACGGGGGCGATCCTAAATCCTCTAAGGCCAGGGCCACGTTCAGCCACGTCCGGCACTCCTGGGACAGGGGGGATTAGGGGATTTAGGAACATTAAACATGGGGGTTAGGGGGTTTAGGAACCCTGGGATTGGATCCTAAATCCTCTAAGGCCAGGGCCACGTTCAGCCACGTCCGGCACTCCTGGGAATGGGGGGACAAGGGGATTTAGGAACCCTAAACATTGGGGTTAGGGGATTTAGGAACCCTGGGATTGGATCCTAAATCCTCTAAGGCCAGGGCCACGTTCAGCCACGTCCGGCACTCCTGGAACATGGGTTAGGGGATTTAGGAACATTAAACATGGGGGATTTAGGAACCCTGGGATTGGATCCTAAATCCTCTAAGGCCAGAGCCACGTTCAGCCACGTCCGGCACTCCTGGGAATGGGGGGATTAGGGGATTTAGGAACCCTAAACATGGGGGATTAGGGGATTTAGGAACCCTAAAGATGGGGGGGTAAGGGAATTTAGGAACCCTGACAGTGGGGGATTGGGGGATTTAGGAACCCTAAATGTGGAGGATTTGGGGATTTAGGGACCCTGACAGTGGGGGATTAGGGGATTTAGGAACCCTGACTGTGGGGGATTTAGGAGCCCTAACAATGGGGGGGGGTTAGGGGATTTAGGAACCCTGACAGTGGGGGTTTAGGGGATTTAGGAGCAGTGATTGGAGATGGGGCTGATCCTAAATCCTCTAAGGCCAGAGCCACGTTCAGCCACGTCCGGCACTCCTGGGAATGACACGGGGACGAGGGGATTTAGGAACCCTGGGAACGGGATTAGGGGATTTAGGAACCCTGACTGTGGGGGATTAGGGGATTTAGGAACCCTGACGGTGGAGGTTTGGGGATTTAGGAACCCTGACTGTGGGGGATTTAGGAACCCTGGGATTAGGGGATTTGGGAACATCGGGATTTGGGGATTTAGGAACCCTAAAAATGGAGGATTTGGGGATTTAGGAACATCGGGATTTGGGGATTTAGGAACCCTAAAAATAGTGGATTTGGGGAATTAGGAACATTGTGATTAGGGGGCTTAGGAACATCAGGATTAGGGGATTTAGGAACTCTAAAAATGGAGCATCTGAGGATTTAGGAACCCTAGAAATTGGAGGATTAGGGGATTTAGGAACCCTAAAAATGGAGGATTAGGGGATTTAGGAACCCTAAAAAAAGGAGGATTTGGGGATTTAGGAACACCAGGATTAGGGGATTTAGGAACACCGGGATTAGGGGATTTAGGAACCCTAAAAAATGGAGGATTTGGGGGTTTAGGAACACCGGGATTAGGGGATTTAGGAACATTGGGATTAGGGGATTTAGGAACCATAAAATTGGAGCATTCGGGGATTTAGGAACCCAAGAAATTGGATGATTAGGAGATTTAGGAACCCTAAAAATGGAGGATTTGGGGAATTAGGAACACCAGGATTAGGGGATTTAGGAACACCGGGATTAGGGGATTTAGGAACCATAAAATTGGAGCATTTGGGGATTTAGGAACCCTAGAAATCTGAGGATTTGGGGGTTTAGGAACCCTAAAAATGGAGGATTTGGGGGTTTAGGAACATTGGGATTTGGAGATTTGGGAACATGAGGATTTGGGATTTAGGATCCTGAATTTGGGATTTTGGGGCTTAGGAGATTTAGGAGCAGGGATTTGGGGTTTAGGGGATTTAGGAGCAGGAATTAGGGGGTTTAAGATCGAGAATTTGGGATTTAGGATCAGGGATTTGGGATTAGGGGATTTAGGAGCAGGGATTTGGGGATTTAGGAGCGCTCCTTTGGGATTTTTATTGGGAATTTGGGATTTAGGATCCAGAATTTGGGATTTTGGGGTTTAGGGGATTTAGGATCAAAATTTCAGAGATTTAGAAGCAGGAATGTGGGATTAGGGGGTTTAGGATCAGGAATTAGGCGATTTAGGATCGAGAATTTGGGATTTAGGATCAAGAATTTGGGATTAGGGGATTTAGGAGCAGGAATTAGGGGATTTAGAAGCAGGGATTTGGGGATTTAGGAACAGGTCTTAGGGGATTTAGGAGCGCTCCCTTGGGATTTTTATTGGGAATTTGGGATTTAGGATCCAGAATTTGGGATTTTGGGGTTTAGGGGATTTAGGATCAAAATTTCAGGGATTTAGAAGCTGGAATTTGGGATTAGGGGATTTAGGAGCTGGAATTAGGGGGTTTAGGATCAGGAATTTGAGGATTTAGTATCAGGTGTTTGGGGATTTAGGATCCGGGCTTAGGGGATTTAGGAGCGCTCCCACCTCCAGGGGTTCCTCTGGAAGTGCTGCAGGGCCCGGCAATGTGGGCTGGAATTTGGGGTTTTTATTGGGAATTTGGGGATTTAGGAGCAGGAATTTGGGTTTAGGGGATTTAGGATCAAAATTTCTTTGATTTAACAGCAGGAATTTGGGATTAGGGGATTTAGGAGCTGGAATTTGGGGATTTAGGATCTGAAATTTGGGGATTTGGGATTTAGAATCAGGAATTTGAGATTTGGGGATTTAGGATCAGGATTTTGGGATTTGGGATCAGGAATGCAGAGGTCAGGAATTTGGGGATTAGGGGATTTAGGATCCAGAATTAAGAGTTTGGGATCAGGGATTTGAGATTTGGGGATTTAGGAGCAGGGATTTGGGGATTGAGAATCAGGGCTTAGGGGATTTAGGAGCGCTCCCTTGGGATTTTTATTGGGAATTTGGGATCAGGAATTTGGGGATTTGGGATTTAGGATCTGGAATTTGGGATCCGGGCTTCGGGGATTTACGGGCAGGACTTAGGGGATTTAGGAACAAAATTTCAGGGATTTAGGAGCAGGAATTTGGGAGTTTTGGGGATTTAGGATCAGGGATTAGGGGATTGAGGATCAGGGATTGGCGATTTATCATCAGGTGTTTGGGGATTTAGGAGCAGGAATTTGGGTTTAGGGGATTTAGGATCAAAATTTCAGGGATTTAAAACCAAGAATTTGGGATTAGGGGATTTAGAATCAGGGATTAGAGGGTTTAGGAACAAAACTGCAGGGATTTAGGATCAGGAATTAGGGGGTTTGAGATCAGGGATTTGAGGATTAGGGGATTTAGGAGCAGGGATTTGGGATTTAGGGGATTTAGGAGCAGGAATTTGGGATTTAGGGGATTTAGGAGCAGGAATTTGAGATTTGGGGATTTAGGATCAGGGATTTGGGGACTTAGGATCGAGAATTTGGGCTTTAGAATCAGAGATTTGGGATTAGGGGATTTAGGATCCGGGTTTAGGTGATTTAGGAGCGCTCCCTTGGGATTTTTATTGGGAATTTGGGATCTGGAATTTGGGATTTTGGGGCTTAGGGGATTTAGGATCAAAATTTCAGAAATTTAGGACCAGGAATTTTGGATTAGGGGATTTAGGATCAAGGATTAGGGGATTTAGAATCAGGAATTTGGGGCTTAGAGGATTTAGGAGCAGGAATTTTATATTAAGGATCAGGAATTTGGGATTAGGGGATTTAGGAGCAGGATTTTGGGATTTGGGATCACAAATGCAGAGGTCAGGAATTTGGGGATTAGGGGATTTAGGATCCAGAATTAAGGGTTTGGGATCAGGAATTTGGGGATTTAGGATCTGGAATTTGAGATTTGGGGACTTAGGTTCAGGGATTTGGGATTAGGGGATTTAGGATCTGGAATTTGAGATTTGGGATTTAGGAGCCGGAATTTGGGATTAGGGGATTTAGGAGCAGGGATTTGGGGCTTAGGGGATTTAGGAGCGCTCCTTTGGGATTTTTATTGGAAATTTGGGATCAGGAATTTGGGGTTTTTGGGGATTTAGAATCAGGAATTTGGGATTTTGGGCCTTAGGGGATTTAGGATCCGGGCTTAGGGGATTTAGGAGCGCTCCCACCTCCAGGGCTTCCTCTGGAAGTGCTGCAGGGCCCGGGAATGTGGCTGGAATTTGGGGTTTTTTGTAGGGAATTTGGGGATTTAGGAGCAGGAATTTGAGGATTTAGGATCCGGATTTTTGGGATTAGGGGATTTAGGAGCAGGGCTTAGGTGATTTAGGAGCGCTGCCACCTCCAGGGGCTCCCCTTTCCTCAGCTCCAGCTCCGAATGTGGCTGGAATTTGGGGTTTTTATTGGGAATTTGGGGATTTAGGATTGGAATTTTTGGGCTTAGGGGATTTAGGAGCAGGAATTTGGGGCTTAGGGGATTTAGGATCAGGGTTTAGGTGATTTAGGAGCTCTCCCACCTCCAGGGGCTCCCCCTGTCTCAGCTCCAGCTCCCTCTGGAAGTGCTGCAGGGCCCGGGAATGTGGGAACGGCCTCAGGGATTTGGGGTTTTTTGTAGGGAATTTGGGGATTTAGGAGCAGGAATTTGGGATTTGGGGCTGAGGTGATTTAGGATCCGGGCTTAGGGGATTTAGGAGCGCTCCCACCTCCAGGGGCTCCTCTGGAAGTGCTGCAGGGCCCGGGAATGTGGCTGGGATTTGGGGTTTTTTGTAGGGAATTTGAGGATTTAGGAGCAGGGATTTGGGTTTAGGGGATTTAGGATCAAAATTTCAGGGATTTAGGATCAGGAATTTGGGATTAGGGGATTTAGGAGCAGGAATTTGGGGATTTAGGATCTGAAATTTGGGGATTTGGGATTTAGAATCAGGAATTTGAGATTTGGGGATTTAGGAGCAGGAATTTGGGATTTGGGATCAGGAATGCAGAGGTCAGGAATTCGGGGATTAGGGGATTTAGGATCCAGAATTAAGAGTTTGGGATCAGGGATTTGAGATTTGGGGATTTAGGAGCAGGGATTTGGGGATTGAGAATCAGGGCTTAGGGGATTTAGGAGCGCTCCCTTGGGATTTTTATTGGGAATTTGGGATCCGGAATTTGGGGATTTGGGATTTAGGATCTGGAATTTGGGATCCGGGCTTCGGGGATTTACGGGCAGGACTTAAGGGATTTAGGAACAAAATTTCAGGGATTTAGGAGCAGGAATTTGGGATTAGGGGATTTAGGATCAGGGATTAGGGGATTGAGGATCAGGGATTGGCGATTTATCATCAGGTGTTTGGGGATTTAGGAGCAGGAATTTGGGCTTAGGGGATTTAGGATCAAAATTTCAGGGATTTAAAACCAAGAATTTGGGATTAGGGGATTTAGAATCAGGGATTAGAGGGTTTAGGAACAAAACTGCAGGGATTTAGGATCAGGAATTAGGGGGTTTGAGATCAGGGATTTGGGGTTTAGGGGATTTAGGAGCAGGAATTTGGGATTTAGGGGATTTAGGAGCAGGAATTTTGGATTAGGAGATTTAGGATCAGGAATTTGAGATTTGGGGATTTAGGATCAGGGATTTGGGGACTTAGGATCGAGAATTTGGGCTTTAGAATCAGAGATTTGGGATTAGGGGATTTAGGATCCGGGCTCAGGGGATTTAGGAGCGCTCCCTTGGGATTTTTATTGGGAATTTGGGATCTGGAATTTGGGATTTTGGGGCTTAGGGGATTTAGGATCAAAATTTCAGAAATTTAGGACCAGGAATTTTGGATTAGGGGATTTAGGATCAAGGATTAGGGGATTTAGAATCAGGAATTTGGGGCTTAGGGGATTTAGGAGCAGGAATTTTGTATTAAGGATCAGGAATTTGGGATTAGGGGATTTAGGAGCAGGATTTTGGGATTTGGGATCACAAATTCAGAGGTCAGGAATTTGGGGATTAGGGGATTTAGGATCCAGAATTAAGGGTTTGGGGTCAGGAATTTGGGGATTTAGGATCTGGAATTTGAGATTTGGGGACTTAGGTTCAGGGATTTGGGATTAGGGGATTTAGGATCTGGAATTTGAGATTTGGGATTTAGGAGCCGGAATTTGGGATTAGGGGATTTAGGAGCAGGGATTTGGGGCTTAGGGGATTTAGGAGCGCTCCTTTGGGATTTTTATTGGGAATTTAGGATCAGGAATTTGGGATTTTGGGTCTTAGGGGATTTAGGAGCGCTCCCACCTCCAGGGGCTCCCCGTGCCTCAGCTCCAGCTCCGAATGTGGCTGGGATTTGGGGGTTTTTGTAGGGAATTTGGGGATTTAGGAGCAGGAATTTTTGGGTTTAGGGGATTTAGGATCAAAATTTCAGGGATTCAGCATCAGGAAGTTGGGATTAGGGGATTTAGGATCAAGGATTAGGGGGTTTAGGACCAGGAATTTGGGATTAGTAATGCAAAGGTCAGGAATTTGGGGATTAGGGGATTTAGGATCCAGAATTAAGGGTTTGGGATCAGGAATTTGGGGATTTAGGATCTGGAATTTGAGATTTGGGCACTTAGGTTCAGGGATTTGGGATTAGGGGATTTAGGATCCGGAATTTAGGAGCCGGAATTTGGGATTAGGGGATTTAGGAGCAGGGATTTGGGGCTTAGGGGATTTAGGAGCGCTCCTTTGGGATTTTTATTGGACATTTGGGATCAGGAATTTGGGGTTTTTGGGGATTTAGGAGCAGGAATTTGGGATTTTGGGGCTTAGGGGATTTAGGATCCGGGCTTAGGGGATTTAGGAGCGCTCCCACCTCCAGGGGTTCCTCTGGAAGTGCTGCAGGGCCCGGGAATGTGGCTGGGATTTGGGGTTTTTATTGGGAATTTGGGGATTTAGGAGCAGGAATTTGGGTTTAGGGGATTTAGGATCAAAATTTCAGGGATTTAGGATCAGGGGATTTAGGAGCAGTAATTAGGGGGTTTGGGATCAGGATTTTGGGATTTAGGACCAGGATATTGGGATTTGGGATCAGGAATGCAGAGTTCAGGAATTTGGGGATTAGGGGATTTAGGATCCAGAATGAAGGGTTTGGGATCAGGAATTTGACGATTAGGGGATTAAGGATCAGGAATTTGGGGGTTTAGGATCAGGGCTTAGGGGATTTAGGAGTGCTCCCTTGGGATTTTTATTGGGAATTTGGGATCAGGAATTTGGGATTTAGGATCAGGAATTTGGGAGTTTGGGGGATTTAGGATCAGGGATTAGGGGATTGAGGATCAGGGATTGGCGATTTATCATCAGGTGTTTGGGGATTTAGGAGCAGGAATTTGGGCTTAGGGGATTTAGGATCAAAATTTCAGGGATTTAAAACCAAGAATTTGGGATTAGGGGATTTAGAATCAGGGATTAGAGGGTTTAGGAACAAAACTGCAGGGATTTAGGATCAGGAATTAGGGGGTTTGAGATCAGGGATTTGGGGTTTAGGGGATTTAGGAGCAGGGATTTGGGATTTAGGGGATTTAGGAGCAGGAATTTTGGATTAGGAGATTTAGGATCAGGAATTTGAGATTTGGGGATTTAAGATCAGGGATTTGGGGACTTAGGATCGAGAATTTGGGCTTTAGGATCAGAGATTTGGGATTAGGGGATTTAGGATCCGGGCTCAGGGGATTTAGGAGCGCTCCCTTGGGATTTTTATTGGGAATTTGGGATCTGGAATTTGGGATTTTGGGGCTTAGGGGATTTAGGATCAAAATTTCAGAAATTTAGGACCAGGAATTTTGGATTAGGGGATTTAGGATCAAGGATTAGGGGATTTAGAATCAGGAATTTGGGGCTTAGGGGATTTAGGAGCAGGAATTTTGTATTAAGGATCAGGAATTTGGGATTAGGGGATTTAGGAGCAGGATTTTGGGATTTGGGATCACAAATTCAGAGGTCAGGAATTTGGGGATTAGGGGATTTAGGATCCAGAATGAAGGGTTTGGGGTCAGGAATTTGGGGGTTTAGGATCAGGAATTTGGGGATTTAGGATTTAGGATCCGGGATTTGGGATTAGGGGATTTAGGAGCGGGAATTTGGGGATTGAGGCTCCGGGCTTAGGGGATTTAGGAGCACTCCCTTGGGATTTTCATTGGGAATTTGGGATCCAGATTTTGAGGATTTAGGATCAGGGATTTGGGATTAGGGGATTTAGGAGCAGGAATTTGGGGATTTAGGATCAAGTATTTGGGGGTTTAGCATCAGGGATTGGCGATTTAGGATCCGGGCTTAGGGGATTTAGGAGCGCTCCCTTGGGATTTTTATTGGGAATTTGGGATCAGGAATTTGTGGATTTTTGGGCCTAGGGGATTTAGGATCCGGGCTTAGGGGATTTAGGAGCGCTCCCACCTCCAGGGGTTCCTCTGGAAGTGCTGCAGGGCCCGGCAATGTGGGCTGGAATTTGGGGTTTTTATTGGGAATTTGGGGATTTAGGAGCAGGAATTTGGGTTTAGGGGATTTAGGATCAAAATTTCTTTGATTTAGCAGCAGGAATTTGGGATTAGGGGATTTAGGAGCTGGAATTAGGGGATTTAGGATCAGAAATTTGGGGATTTGGGATTTAGAATCAGGAATTTGAGATTTAGAATCAGGAATTTGAGATTTGGGGATTTAGGACCAGGAATTTGGGATTTGGGATCAGGAATGCAGAGGTCAGGAATTTGGGGATTAGGGGATTTAGGATCCAGGATTAAGAGTTTGGGATCAGGGATTTGAGATTTGGGGATTTTGGAGCAGGGATTTGGGGATTGAGAATCAGGGATTAGGGGATTTAGGAGCGCTCCCTTGGGATTTTTATTGGGAATTTGGGATCAGGAATTTGGGGATTTGGGATTTAGGATCAGGAATTTGGGATTTTGGGCCTTAGGGGATTTACGATCTGGTCTTAGGGGATTTAGGATCAAAATTTCAGGGATTTAGGAGCAGGAATTTGGGAGTTTTGGGGATTTAGGATCAGGGATTAGGGGATTGAGGATCAGGGATTGGCGATTTATCATCAGGTGTTTGGGGATTTAGGAGCAGGAATTTGGGCTTAGGGGATTTAGGATCAAAATTTCAGGGATTTAAAACCAAGAATTTGGGATTAGGGGATTTAGAATCAGGGATTAGAGGGTTTAGGAACAAAATTGCAGGGATTTAGGATCAGGAATTAGGGGGTTTGAGATCAGGGATTTGGGGTTTAGGGGATTTAGGAGCAGGGATTTGGGATTTAGGGGATTTAGGAGCAGGAATTTTGGATTAGGAGATTTAGGATCAGGAATTTGAGATTTGGGGATTTAGGATCAGGGATTTGGGGACTTAGGATCGAGAATTTGGGCTTTAGGATCAGAGATTTGGGATTAGGGGATTTAGGATCCGGGTTTAGGTGATTTAGGAGCGCTCCCTTGGGATTTTTATTGGGAATTTGGGATCTGGAATTTGGGATTTTGGGGCTTAGGGGATTTAGGATCAAAATTTCAGAAATTTAGGACCAGGAATTTTGGATTAGGGGATTTAGGATCAAGGATTAGGGGATTTAGAATCAGGAATTTGGGGCTCAGGGGATTTAGGAGCAGGAATTTTGTATTAAGGATCAGGAATTTGGGATTAGAGGGTTTAGGAGCAGGATTTTGGGATTTGGGATCACAAATTCAGAGGTCAGGAATTTGGGGATTAGGGAGGGGATTTAGGATCCAGAATGAAGGGTTTGGGGTCAGGAATTTGAGATTTGGGGATTTAGGAGCAGGGCTTAGGGGATTTAGGATCAAAATTTCAGGGATTTAGGATCAGGAATTTGTGATTAGGGGATTTAGGAGCTGGAATTAGGGGGTTTAGGATCAGGATTTTGGGATTTGGGATCACAAATTCAGAGGTCAGGAATTTGGGGATTAGGGGATTTAGGATCCAGAATGAAGGGTTTGGGATCAGGAATTTGGGGGTTTAGGATCAGGAATTTGGGGATTTAGGATTTAGGATCCGGGATTTGGGATTAGGGGATTTAGGAGCGGGAATTTGGGGATTGAGGCTCCGGGTTTAGGGGATTTAGGAGCGCTCCCTTGGGATTTTTATTGGGAATTTGGGATCCAGATTTTGGGGATTTAGGAGCAGGAATTTGGGATTAGGGGATTTAGGAGCAGGAATTTGGGGATTTAGGATCAAGTATTTGGGGGTTTAGCATCAGGGATTGGCGATTTAGGATCCGGGCTTAGGGGATTTAGGATCAGCGTTTAGGGGATTTAGGAGCGCTGCCACCTCCAGGGGTTCCTCTGGAAGTGCTGCAGGGCCCGGGAATGTGGGAACGGCCTCAGGGATTTGGGGTTTTTGGGGATTTAGGAGCAGGAATTTGCAATTTGGGGCTTAGGGGATTTAGGATCCAGAATTTGGGCTTAGGGGATTTAGGATCCGGGCTTAGGGGATTTAGGAGCGCTCCCACCTCCAGGGGCTCCTCTGGAAGTGCTGCAGGGCCCGGGAATGTGGCTGGGATTTGGGGTTTTTATAGGGAATTTGAGGATTTAGGAGCAGGGATTTGGGTTTAGGGGATTTAGGATCAAAATTTCAGGGATTTAGGATCAGGGGATTTAGGAGCAGTAATTAGGGGGTTTGGGATCAGGATTTTGGGATTTAGGACCAGGATATTGGGATTTGGGATCAGGAATGCAGAGTTCAGGAATTTGGGGATTAGGGGATTTAGGATCCAGAATGAAGGGTTTAGGATCAGGAATTTGACAATTAGGGGATTAAGGATCAGGAATTTGGGGGTTTAGGATCAGGGCTTAGGGGATTTAGGAGCGCTCCCTTGGGATTTTTATTGGGAATTTGGGATCAGGAATTTGGGATTTAGGATCAGGAATTTGGGATTTTGGGGCTTAGGGGATTTAGGATCAGGAATTTGGGATTTTTGGGCTGAGGTGATTTAGGATCCAGGCCTAGGTGATTTAGGAGCTCTCCCACCTCCAGGGGCTCCCCCTGCCTCAGCTCCAGCTCCCTCTGGAAGTGCTGCAGGGCCCGGGAATGTGCCTGGGATTTGGGGTTTTTTGAAGGGAATTTGGGGATTTAGGAGCAGGATTTTGGGGATTTAGGATCCGGATTTTGGGTTTAGGGGGTTTAGGAGCTCTCCCACCTCCAGGGGCTCCCCTCTCCTCAGCTCCAGCTCCCTCTGGAAGTGCTGCAGGGCCCGGGAATGTGGCTGGGATTTGGGGGTTTTTGTAGGGAATTTGGGGATTTAGGAGCAGGGCTTAGGGGATTTAGGATCCAGAATTTGGGCCTAGGGGATTTAGGAGCTCTCCCACCTCCAGGGGCTCCCCTTTCCTCAGCTCCAGCTCCCTCTGGAAGTGCTGCAGGGCCCGGGAATGTGGCTGGGATTTGGGGGTTTTTATTGGGAATTTGGGGATTTAGGAGCAGGGATTTGGGATTTTGGGGCTTAGGGGATTTAGGATCCGGAATTTGGGATTTGGGATCAGGAATGTGGGGATTTGGGGATTAGGGGATTTTGGAGCAGGAATTTGGGGATTGAGGCTCCGGGTTTAGGGGATTTAGGAGCGCTCCCTTGGGATTTTTATTGGGAATTTGGGATCCAGAATTTGAGGATTTAGGATCAGGGATTTGGGATTAGGGGATTTAGGAGCAGGAATTTGGGGATTTAGGATCAAGTATTTGGGGGTTTAGCATCAGGGATTGGCGATTTAGGATCCGGGCCTAGGGGATTTAGGATCAGCGTTTAGGGGATTTAGGAGCGCTGCCACCTCCAGGGGTTCCTCTGGAAGTGCTGCAGGGCCCAGGAATGTGGGAACGGCCTCAGGGATTTGGGGTTTTTGGGGATTTAGGATTGGAATTTTTGGGCTTAGGGGATTTAGGAGCTCTCCCACCTCCAGGGGCTCCCCGTGTCTCAGCTCCAGCTCCCTAAGCCGGAGCAGGGCTTAGGGGATTTAGGATCCGGAATTTGGGTTTAGGGGATTTAGGAGCTCTCCCACCTCCAGGGGCTCCCCTTTCCTCAGCTCCAGCTCCCTCTGGAAGTGCTGCAGGGCCCGGGAATGTGGGAACGGCCTCAGGGATTTGGGGTTTTTGGGGATTTAGGAGCAGGAATTTGGGGATTTTTGGGCCTAGGGGATTTAGGATCAGGGTTTAGGGGATTTAGGAGCTCTCCCACCTCCAGGGGCTCCCCCTGCCTCAGCTCCAGCTCCCTCTGGAAGTGCTGCAGGGCCCGGCCGTGCTCGCCCAGGTCCCTGAAGGTGGCGCCGAGGCTGACGTGGATCAGGGCCAGGTCCCGGCCCGGCAGCCCCAGGGACTCGGCCAGGGACAGCTGGGAGGGCAGGAAGTAATGACAAATTAATGAAAAATTAATTACAAAATTAAATAAAAACTAATTTTAAAATTAATTAAAAAATTAATAAAAATTAATTTTAAAATTAAGTAAAAATTAAGTAAAAATTAATTAAAAATTAATAAAGAAAAGAATTAAAAATTAATTGAAAATGAATTAAAAATAAATTAAAAGTCAATTTAAAAATTAATTAAAAGATATTTACAATATTAGTTAAAACCATTAAAAATTAACTAAAAATTAGTTAAAAATTAATTAAAAGTTATTTACAATATTAGTTTAAAACATTAAAAATTAATTAAAAATTAATTACAACATTACTTTCAAATTAATTAAAAATTAATTACGAATTAATTAAAAATTAATTAAAATTAATTACAATATTATTAATATTAATTAAAAATTAATTTAAGATCAATTAAAATTAATTTAAAATTAATTACAATATAAGTTAAAATTAATTAAAAATTAATTTAAAAAATTAAATAAAAATTAATTAATAAAATAATTAAATTTAATTTAAAATTAATTTAAATTAATTAAAAATTAATTAAAATATTAATTAAAATTAATTTAAAATAATTACAAATTAATTTAAATTAATTAAAAATTAATTAAAATATTAATTAAAATTAATTTAAAATAATTACAAATTAATTTAAATTAATTAAAAATTAATTAATAAAATAATTAAATTTCATTAAAAATTAATTTAAACTATTTTAAAATTAATTACAATATTACTTAAAATTCATTAAAAATTAATTTTAAAATTAATGAGTTAAAAATTAATTACAAAATTAATTAATAAAAATTAATTAAAAATTAATTAATACAATAATTAGAAATTAATTAATACAATAATTAAAAATTAAGTAAAATTAAAAATTAAGTAAAAATTAATTAAAAGTATTTTAAAATTAATTACCATATTAATTAAAATTAATGTAAAATTAATTTAAAAATAATGAATTAAAAATTAATTACAGAATTAATTACAAAATTAATTTCAAAATTAATGAATTCAAAAATTAACAAAGAAACCAGAAACGAGCAGGAGAAAATTAAAAGAAAAAACCAATTAGGAAAAAAAATTCTACAATTAATTGTCAAAACGTTTGGGAAAAAATCCACCCCAAAGTCAGGGAAAAAAATCCCCCAAATTCTAAAAAAAATCCGAAAAAAATTCCCCCAAAATCACCAAAAAATCACCAAAAAAATCACAAAATGTTCCCCAAAAATCACTAAAAAAACCCCCAAAGAAATCCCCAAAAAATCCAAAAAAATCCCCCCAAAAAAACCCCAAAAAATCAGGAAAAAAATCCCCAAAATCCAAAATAAAATAAAAAAAATCACCAAAAAATCCCCAAAAAATCCCTAAAAAATCTCCAAAAATCAGAAAAAAAATCCCTAAAGAAATCTCAAAAAATCCCAAAAAAGCCCCAAAAAAACCCCAAAAAAACCACGAAAAAATTCCCCAAAATCCGAAATAAAATCAAAAAAAATCCCCAAAAAATAGCAAAAAATCCCTTAAAAATCCCTAAAAAATCTCCAAAAATCAGAAAAAAATCCCTAAAGAAATCAAAAAAATCCCAAAAAAAACCAAAAAAACCCCAAAAAATCAGGAAAAAAATCCCCCAAAATCCGAAATAAAATTTAAAAAAATCCCCAAAAAATCCCCAAAAAATCTCCAAAAATCAGAAAAAAATCCCTAAAGAAATCCCAAAAAATCCCAAAAAATCCCCCCCAAAAAATCAGGAAAAAAATCCCCCAAAATCCGAAATAAAATCTGAAAAAAATCCCCAAAATATCCCAAAAAATCCCTAAAAAAATCTCCAAAAAATCTCCAAAAATCAGAAAAAAATCCCTAAAGAAAGAAAAAAAAATCCCCAAAAAACCCCCCAAAAATCACGAAAATATCACGAAAAAATTCCCCAAAATCCGAAATAAAACCAAAAATCCCCCCCAAAAAATAGCAAAAAAATCCAAAAAAATCCCTAAAAAATCTCCAAAAATCAGAAAAAAATCCCTAAAGAAATAAAAAAATCCCAAAAAATCCCCCAAAATCCGAAATAAAATCTGAAAAAAATCCCCAAAAAATCCCCAAAAAAACCCCAAAAAATCACGAAAAAATTCCCCAAAATCCAAAATAAAATCTGGAAAAAATCCCCAAAAAATCCCCAAAAAATCCCTAAAAAATCCCCAAAAATCAGAAAAAAATCCCTAAAGAAATAAAAAAATCCCCAAAAAAACCGCAAAAAAACCCCAAAAAATCAGGAAAAAAATCCCCCAAAATCTGAAATAAAATAAAAAAAAAATCCCCAAAAATATCAAAAAAATCCAAAATAAAATCACAAAAAAATCTCCAAAAATCATAAAAAAATCCCTAAAAAAATCAAAAAAACTTCCCAAAAAATCCCCCCAAAAAAACCCAAAAAATCACGAAAAAAATTCCCCAAAATCCAAAATAAAATGAAAAAAAATCCCCAAAAAATCCGAAAAAAATAAAAAAAAAAAATCTCCAAAAAAATCTCCAAAAATCATAAAAAAATCCCTAAAGAAATCCCCAAAAAATCCCAAAAAAAACCCCCAAAAAATCCCAAAAAATCAGGAAAAAAATTCCCCAAAATCCGAAATAAAATTAAAAAAATCCCCAAAAAATCCCCAAAAAATCCCCGAAAAATCCCCAAGAAATCCCTAAAAAAATCTCCAAAAATCAGAAAAAAATCCCTAAAAAAATAAAAAAAAATCCCCAAAAAAACCCCAAAAAATCACGAAAAAAATTCCCCAAAATCCAAAAAAAATCTGGAAAAAATCTGAAAAAAATCCCAAAAAATCCCTAAAAAATCCCCAAAAATCAGCAAAAAATCCCTAAAACACCCAAAAAAAAATCCCCCAAATTCCAATTTTTTGCCCAAATTCCCAAATTTGCCCAAAATTCCCAAAATTCCCCCAAATCCCAGGTTCTGTACCTGTTTCTGGTAGAACTCGGCCGCCCTCTGGAAGTGGCCCAGCCGGGCCAGGCTGTCCCCGAGGCGCTCGCACAGGGACAGGGACACAGAGGGGACAGCGGGGTCAGCGCGGGCCAGCGCAGAGAGACAGCGACACACACGGGACACTGCGGGGACATGGGGACAGTGGGGACATTGGGGACATTGGGGGGATTGGAGCTGTTGGGGACATTGGGGACATTGGGGACATTGGGGACACTGGGGACACTCAGGGGATTGGGGACATTGAAGGGATTGGGGACATTGGGGACATTGGGGGGATTGGAGCTGTTGGGGACTTTGGGGACATTGGGGACATTGGGGGCATTGGGGACATTGGGGACACTGTGGCTGTTGGGGTGACAGGGACACAGAGGGGACAGCGGGGTCAGCGCGGGCCAGCGCAGAGAGACAGCGACACACACGGGACACTGCGGGGACATGGGGACACATTGGGGACATTGGGGACATTGGGGACATTGGGGACATTGAAGGGACTGGGGACATTGGGGACATTGGGGGGATTGGGGACATAGGGGACATAGGGGACATTGGGGACATTGAAGGGATTGGGGACATTGGGGACATTGGAGGGATTGGAGCTGTTGGGGACATTGGGGACATTGGGGACATTGGGGGGATTGGGGACACTCAGGGACATTGGGGACATTGGGGACATTGGAGGGATTGGGGACATTGGGGGCATTGGGGACATTGGGGACACTCAGGGACATTGGGGACATTGGGGACATTGGGGACATTGGGGACATTGGGGACATTAGGGACACTCAGGGACATTGGGGACATTGGAGGGATTGGGGACACTCAGGGACATTGGGGACACTGGAGCTCTTGGACACACTCAGGGGTCAATGGAGACATTGGGGACATTGGAGGGATTGGGGACATTGGGGGCATTGGGGGCATTGGGGACACTGGAGACATTGGGGACACTCAGGGGGATTGGGAACATTGGGGGCATTGGGGGCAGTCAGGGACAGTGGGGACATTGGAGGGATTGGGGACATTGGGAACATGGGGAACACTGGGGACACTCACGACATTGGAGCTCTTAGGGACATTGGGGACACTCAGGGATATTGGGGACACTGGGGATGATGGGGGCATTGGGGGCATTGGGGACACTGTGGCTGTTGGGGTGACAGGGACACAGAGGGGACAGCGGGGTCAGCGCGGGCCAGGGCAGAGAGACAGCGACACACACGGGACACTGCGGGGACATTGGGGACATTGGGGACTTTGGGGACATTGGGGACACTCAGGGGATTGGGGACACTGAAGGGATTGGGGACATTGGGGGGATTGGAGCTGTTGGGGACATTGGGGGCATTGGGGACACTCAGGGACATTGGGGACATTGGGGACATTTGGGACATTGGGGGCATTGGGGATATTGGGGACATTCAGGGACATTGGGGACACTCAGGGGGATTGGGGACATTGGGGACATTGGGGGCATTGGGGACATTGGGGACACTCAGGGACATTGGAGACATTGGAGGGATTGGGGACACTGGGGACACTCAGGGACATTGGGGGCATTGGAGGGATTGGGGACACTCAGGGGATTGGGGATACTGGGGACATTCAGGGACATTGGGGCCCATTGGGGACATTGGGGCCCATTGGGGACACTCAGGGACATTGGGGGCATTGGGGACATTGGGGACATCAGGGAAACTCAGGGACATTGGGGACATTGGAGGGATTGGGGACATTGGGGACACTCAGGGACATTGGGGACACTCAGAGGGATTGGGAGCATTGGAAACATTGGGGACACTGGAGACCCTCAGGGGGATCTGGGACATTGGGGACACTCAGGCACATTGGGGGCATTGGAGGGACTGGGGACATTGGGCACATTCAGGGACATTGGGAACATTGGGGACACTGGGGACCTCTGGGACATTGGAGACTTGAGGGACATTGGGGACATTGAAGGGATTGGGGACACTCAGGAACATTGGGGGCATTGGGACACTCAGGTACATTGGGGACATTGGAGGGATTGGGGACATTGGGGACATTGGGGGCATTGGGGACATTCAGGGACATTGGGGCCATTGAAGGGATTGGGGATATTTGGGACATTGGGGACACTGGGGACACTCAGGGGGATTGGGGACATTGGAATTCTTAGGGATATTGGGGACATTGGGGACACTCAGGGACATTGGGGGCACTCAGGGACATTGGGGACACTCAGGGGCATTTGGGACACTCTGAGGCATTGGGGACACTCAGGGACACTGGGGACACTGGGGACACTCTGAGGCATTGGGGACATTGGGCACATTGGGGGCATTGGGGATATTGGGGACATTCAGGGCCATTGGGGCCATTGGAGGGATTGGGGACACTGGGGACATTGGGGACACTCAGGGGGATTGGGGACATTGAGGAGGATTGGGACACTCAGGGACATTGGGGACACTGGGGACACTCAGGGACATTGGGGACACTGAGGGAATGGGGACATTGGGGACATTGGGGACATTGGAGCTGTTGGGGACATTGGGGACACTCAGAGGGATTTGGAACGTTGGGGACATTGTAGGCATTGGGGACATTGGAGGCATTGGGGACATTGAAGGGATTGGGGACATTGGGGGCATGGGGACACCCAGGGGAATTGGGTACACTGGGGACACTGGAGACCCTCAGGGGGATCTGGGACATTGGGGACACTCAGGGGGATTGGGGACATCAGGGACATTGGGGACATCGGGAACACTGGAGACCCTCAGGGGGATCTGGGACATCAGGGACATTGGGGACATTGGGGACGTTGGGGGCATTGGGGACACTGTGGCTGTTGGGGTGACAGGGACACAGAGGGGACAGCGGGGTCAGCGCGGGCCAGCGCAGAGAGACAGCGACACACACGGGACACTGCGGGGACATTGGGACAGATTGGGGACATTGGGGACACTGGGGACACTCAGGGGATTGGGGACATTGAAGGGATTGGGGACATTGGGGACATTGGGGGGATTGGAGCTGTTGGGGACTTTGGGGACTTTGGGGACATTGGGGGCATTGGGGCCACTCAGGGACATTGGGGGCATTGGGAACATTGGGGACACTGGAGACCCTCAGGGGGATCTGGGACATTGGGGACACTCAGGGACATTGGGGCCATTGGAGGGATTGGGGACACTCAGGGACATTGGGGACATTGGGCACATTCAGGGAGATTGGGAATATTGGGGACACTCAGGGACATTGGGGATATTGGAGGGATTTGGGACATTGAAGGGATTGGGGATATTTGGGACATTGGGGACATTGGGGACATTGGGGGCATTGGGGACACTGGGGACACTCAGGGACATTGGGGACATGGGGACACTCAAGGACATTGGGGACACTCAGGGACATTGGGGCATTGGAGGGATTGGGGACACTGGGGACATTCAGGATGATTGGGACACAGGGGGATTGGGGGCATTGGGGACACTCAGGGACATTGGGGACTCTCAGAGGGATTTGGGACATGGAGCTCTTGGAGACACTCAGGGACACTGGGGGCATTGGAGGGATTTGGGACATTGGGCACATTGGAGACACTCAGAGGGATTGGGGACATTGGGGACACTGGAGACTCTCAGGGGGATCTGGGACATTGGGGATGTTGGGGACATTCGGGACATTGGGGGCATTGGGGAAACTTAGGGGGATTGGGGACATTGGGGACATTTGGGACATTGGGAATATTGGGGACACTCTGAGGGAATGGGGACAGTGGGGACATTGGAGACACTCAGGGATATTGGGGATATTGGGGACAATCAGGGACATTGGGGGCATTGGAGGGATTGGGGACATTGGGGACACTGGGGACACTCAGGGGGATTGGGGACATTGGAGTTCTTAAGGATATTGGGGACATTGGGGACACTCTGAGGGAATGGGGACATTGGGCACATTGGGGGCATTGGGGACACTCAGGGACATTGGCGACATTCAGGGGGATCTGGGACATCGGGGACATCGGGGGCATTGGGGACACTCAGGGGGACTGGGGACATTGGGGATATTGGGGACATTGGGGGCATTGGGGACACTGTGGCTGTTGGGGTGACAGGGACACAGAGGGGACAGCGGGGTCAGCGCGGGCCAGGGCAGAGAGACAGCGACACACACGGGACACTGCGGGGACACATTGGGGACATTGGGGACACTGGGGACATTGGCGACACTCAGGGACATTGGGGACATTGGGGGGATTGGGGACACTCAGGGACATTGGGGATACTGGGGGCATTGGGGACATTGGGCAAACTCAGGGACATTGAAGGGGGATTGGGGACATTGGGGGCATTGGGCACACTCAGGGACATTGGGGGCATTGGAGGGATTGGGGACATTGGGGACACTCAGGGACATTGGGGGCATTGGGGGCACTGGAGGGATTGGGGGCACTGGGGACATTGGAGGCACTGGGGACATTGGAGGCACTGGGGACACTCAGGGACATTCAGGGACACTCTGAGGCATTGGGGACACTGGGGACACATTTAGGGGGATTGGGGGCATTGGGCACATTGGGGCCATTGGAGGGATTGGGGACACTCAGGGACATTGGGGACCATTGGGGACACTCAGGGACATTGGGGGCGTTGGGGACGCTCAGGGGGATTGGGGACACGGGGACACTCAAGGACATTGAGGACACTCAGGGACATTGGGGACATTGGGGACATTGAGGAGGATTGGGACACTCAGGGACATTGGGGATATTGGAGGGATTTGGGACATTGAAGGGATTGGGGACATTGGGAACATTGAGGACACTCAGGGACATTGGGGACATTGGAGCTCTTGGACACACTCAGGGGTCAATGGAGACATTGGGGACATTGGAGGGATTGGGGACATTGGGCACATTCAAGGACATTGGCAACAGTGGGACACTCGGGGATTGGGGACATTGGAGCTCTTAGGAACATTGGGGACACTCAGAGGGATTTGGGACATTGAAGGGATGGGGGACATCAGGGACATTGGGCACTTGAGGGACATTGGGGACACTCAGGGGGGATTGGGGACAGTCAGGGATATTGGGGACACTCAGGGGCATTGGGGACACTGTGGCTGTTGGGGTGACAGGGACACAGAGGGGACAGCGGGGTCAGCGCAGGCCAGGGCAGAGAGACAGCGACACACACGGGACACTGCGGGGACAGATTGGGGACATTGGGGACTTTGGAGGGATTGGGGACATTGGGGACATTGAAGGGATTGGGGACATTGGGGACATTGGGGGGATTGGAGCTGTTGGGGACATTGGGGACACTCAGGGACATTGGGGACATTGGAGGGATTGGGGATATTTGGGACATTGGGGACATTGGGGACACTCAGAGGGATTGGGGACATTGGGGGCATTGGGAACATTGGGGACACTGGAGACCCTCAGGGGGATCTGGGACATTGGGGACACTCAGGGACATTGGGGACACTCAGGGGCATTGGAGGCATTGGGCACATTCAGGGACATTGGGGACACTGGGGATACTGGGGACACTCAGGGGCATTGGGAATATTGGGGACACTCAGGGACATTGGAGCTCTTAGGGACATTGGGGACATCAGGGACATTGGGGACACTCGGGGACACTCAGGGACTTTGGGGACACTCTGAGGCATTGGGGACACTGTGGCTGTTGGGGTGACAGGGACACAGAGGGGACAGCGGGGTCAGCGCGGGCCAGGGCAGAGAGACAGCGACACACACGGGACACTGCGGGGACATGGGGACAGATTGGGGACATTGGGGACATTGGGGACATTGGGGACATTGGGGACAGTCAGGGACATTGGGGACACTCAAAGGGATTGGGGACATTGGGGACATTTGGAACATTGGGGACACTGGAGACCCTCAGGGGGATCTGGGACATTGGGGACATTGGGGACATTGGGGACACTCAGGCACCCCTGAGGAGCCATTTTGGTACCACTTGGGGCCATTTTGGTGCCAATTTTTGCCACCTGGTGCCATTTTTTCCCTTTTCCCCCCATTTTGGTGCCATTTTTTGCCCTTTTACCCCCATTTTTTGCCATTTTTTGCCCTTTTAGCCTCATTTTGCTGCCATTTTTTGCCCTTTTACCCCCATTTTTTGCCATTTTTTGCCCTTTTAGCCCCATTTTTTGCCATTTTTTGCCCTTTTACCCCCATTTTTTTGTCCTTTTTTTTGCCATTTCCCCCCCATTTTGGTGCCATTTTTTCCCTTTTAGCCCCATTTTGGTGCCACTTTTTGCCATTTTAGCCCCATTTTTAGCCATTTTAGCCCCATTTTGATGCCATGGTTTGCCCTTTTATCCCCATTTTATCCCCATTTTTTGCCCTTTTAACCCCATTCTGGTTCCATTTTTTGCCCTTTTACCCCCATTTTTTGCCCTTTTTTGCTATTTTACCCCCATTTTTGCCCTTTCAGCCCCATTTCGGTGCCATTTGGTCCCATTTTGGTGCCATTTTGTGCCCTTTTTTGCATTTTAGTGCCATTTTTTGCCCTTTTTGCCCCCTTTTTTGCCCCCATTTTGGTGCCGTTTTGGTGCCATTTTTTTCCGTTTTAGCCCCATTTTTTTACCCTTTTTTTTTTTGCCATTTTCCCCCCTTTTTGGCACCATTTTTTGCCCTTTCACCCCATTTTGGTGCCATTTTCAGCAATTTTAGCCCCATTTTGCTGCCATTTTTTTGCCCTTTTAGCCCCATTTTTTGCCACTTTTTACCATTTTCCCCCATTTTTTACCAATTTTTTCCCTTTTAGCCCCACTCTGGTGCCACTTTTTGCCCATTTTGGTGCAGTGATTTGCCTTTTTACCCCCATTTTTGCCATTTTTTGCCCTTTTACCCCCATTTTAGTGCCATTTTTGCCACTTTTTGCCATTTTAGCCCCATTTTGGTGCCATTTTCAGTAATTTTAGCCCCTTTTTGCTGCCACTTTTTGCCCTTTTACCCCCATTTTTTGCCTTTTTTTTGCCCTTTTAGCCCCATTTTTTTGCCATTTTTTCCCTTTTCGTCCCATTTTTTGTCATTTTTTGCCCTTTCAACCCCATTTTGGTGCCACTTTTTCCCATTTTTTGCCCCATTTTTTGCCCTTTTTCCCCCATTTTTGCCCCATTTTTTTGCCCTTTTACCACCATTTTGGTGCCATTTTGTGCCCTTTTTTCCCATTTTGGTGCCATTTTTTTCCCTTTTACCCCCATTTTGCTGCCCTTTTTTGCCCTTTTTTTGCATTTTGGTGCCACTTTTTGCCATTTTAGCCCCATTTTGGTGCCACTTTTTCCCATTTTTTGCCCTTTTAACCCAATTTTTGCCCCATTTTTTGCCCTTTTACCCCCATTTTATCCCAATTTTTTGCCCTTTTATCCCCATTTTGGTTCCATTTTTCCCCCTTACCCCCATTTTGGTGCCACTTTTTACAATTTTACCCCCATTTTTTTACCATTTTTTTCCCTTTTACCCCAATTTTAGCTCCATTTTTTGCCATTTTTCCCCTTTTCCCCCATTTTGGTGCCATTTTTTGCCCTTTTTTTGCATTTTGCTGCCATTTTTGCCCTTTTAGCCCCATTTTTTACCCTTTTACCCCCATTTTGCTGCCAATTTTTGTCATTTTTTTGCATTTTGGTGCCATTTTTTGCCCTTTTACCCCCATTTTAGTGCCATTTTTGCCATTTTAGCCCCATTTTTTGCCCTTTTACCCCCATTTTATCCCCATTTTTTGCCCTTTTATCCCCATTTTGGTTCCATTTTTCCCCCTTACCCCCATTTTGGTGCCACTTTTTACAATTTTAGCCCCATTTTTTTACCAATTTATTTCCCTTTTACCCCAATTTTAGCTCCATTTTTTGCCCCCATTTTTTCCCCTTTTCCCCCATTTTGGTGCCATTTTTTGCCCTTTTGGTGCCATTTTTTGCCCTTTTACCCCCATTTTGCTGCCATTTTGGTGCCCTTTTTTTGCATTTTAGTGCCACTTTTTACCATTTTAGCCCCATTTTGGTGCCACTTTTTCCCATTTTTTGCCCTTTTAACCCAATTTTTGCCCCATTTTTTGCCCTTTTACCCCCATTTTGGTTCCATTTTTTGCCCTTTTACCCCCATTTTTTTCCCTTTTAGCCCCATTTTTTTGGCCTTTTTTTTGCCATTTTACCCCCATTTTGGCGCCATTTTTTGCCATTTTAGCCCCATTTTGATGCCATTTTCAGCAATTTTAGCCCCATTTTGGTTCCATTTTTTGCCCTTTTAGCCCCATTTTGGTGCCATTTTTTGTCCTTTTTTTGCAATTTTAGTGCCATTTTTTTGCCCTTTTTGGTTCCATTTTGGTTCCATTTTTTTGCCCTTTAAGCCCCATTTTGCTGCCACTTTTTGCCCATTTTAGCCCCATTTTTTGCCCTTTTAGCCCCATTTCGGTGCCATTTCATTTTGGTGCCATTTTTTGCCATTTTAGCCCCATTTTTTGCCCTTTTTTTGTATTTTAATGCCACTTTTTTCCCCTTTAGCCCCATTTTGGTGCCACTTTTTGCCCTTTTGGTGCCTTTTTTTGCCATTTTAGCCCCATTTTGGTGCCATTTTTTGCCCTTTATTTTTGCATTTTAGTGCCATTGTTTGGCTTTTTACCCCCCTTTTAGCCCCATTTTGGTGCCGTTTTTTGCCATTTTACCCCCATTTTTTAACAATTTTTTCCCTTTTAGCCCCATTTTAGTGCCCATTTTTTGCAATTTTACCCCCATTTTTTGCCATTTTTGCCCTTTTTCCCCCATTTTGGTGCCACTTTTTCCCTTTTACCCCCATTTTTCTGCCATTTTTTGCATTTTAGTGCCATTTTTTTCCCTTTTAGCCCCATTTTTCTGCCATTTTTTGCCCTTTTACCCCCATTTTGGTGCCACTTTTTGCCACTTTTTGCCATTTTACCCCCATTTTTTACCAATTTTTTTCCATTTTAGCCCCATTTTGCTGCCATTTTTTTGCCCTTTTTTTGCATTTTGGTGCCATTTTTTTGCAATTTTACCCCCATTTCAGTGCCATTTTTTGCCCTTTTTTTGCATTTCAGCCCCATTTTTGTGCCCTTTTAGCTCCATTTGGGTTCCATTTTTTGCCCTTTTATCCCCATTTTGGTGCCACTTTTTGCCATTTTAGCCCAATTTTTTGCCATTTTTTGCAATTTTAGCCCCATTCTGTTGCCATTTTCAGCAATTTCACCCCCATTTTGCTGCCATTTTTCACCCTTTTTTTGCATTTTAGTGCCATTTTTTCCTCTTTTCCCCCATTTTGGTGCCATTTTTTTTGCCCTTTTTACCCCCATTTTTGCCTTTTTTTTGCCATTTCAGCCCCATTTTGCTGCCATTTTTTACCTTTTTTTGCATTCTGGTGCCATTTTTTGCCCTTTTTTCCCCATTTTGGTGCCATTTTTGCCCTTTTACCGCCATTTTTTTTCCATTTTTTGCCCTTTTAACCCAATTTTTGCCCCATTTTTTGCCCTTTTAGCCCCATTTTGTGACCTTTATTTTTGCATTTTAGTGCCATTTTTTGCCATTTTAGCCCCATTTTAGCCTCATTTTTTGCCCCCATTTTGGTGCTGTTTTGGTTCCATTTTTTGCCCTTTTAGCCCCATTTTTTGCCATTTTTTGCCATTTTAGCCCCAGTTTGGTGCCATTTTTGCCCTTTTTGCCATTTTTTCCCTTTTACCCCCATTTTAGTGCCATTTTTTGCCCTTTTACCCCCATTTTTTCCCATTTTTTGCCCTTTTAACCCAATTTTTGCCCCATTTTTTGCCATTTTTTGCCCTTTTTGCCCCATTTTTTGCCCTTTTATCCCCATTTCAGCCCCATTTTTTTCCATTTTTTGCCCTTTTTTTGCCCTCTGGCTGCACTGACCGTGCCGCAGGCCGTGCCGGGCTCTCTGTCCGTCCGCTCTGTCCGTCTGTCCCAGGCTCAGGGCCCGGCTCAGCGCCCGCCGGGCGCCCTCGAAATCCCCCAGGGACAGCAGCACCTGCAGGGGAAATGGGGATCAGAGAGCCCAAAAACACTGCAGGGAATGGGGGGAAAATCCCCAAATTTACCCCAAAAAAATCCCCAAATTTACCCCAAAAATATCCCAAAATTTACCCCAAAAAAATCCCAAAATTTGCCAAAAAAAATCCCAAAATTTACCAAAAAAACCCCAAAATTACAAGGGAAAATTCCATGGAATTGTGGGGAAAAATCCAGAAATTCCAGGGAAAAAATCCCAAAATTTACCAAAATAAAATCCCAAAATTACAAGGAAAAATTCCATGGAATTGTGGGAAAAAATCTGGAAATTCCGGGGAAAAAATCCCAAAATTTACCAGAAAAAAATCCCCAAATTTACCACAAAAAAAATCCCAAAATTACAAGGGAAAATTCTATGGAATTATGGGAAAAAATCCCGAAATTCAAGAAAAAAAAATCCCAAAATTTACCACAAAAAATTCCCAAAATTACAAGAAAAAATTCCATGGAATTATCAAAAAATCCCCCCCCAAAATTCCATGGAATTATGGAAAAAAATCCAAAAATTCCAGGAAAAAAATCCCAAAATTTACCAAAAAAAATCCCAAAATTACCAAAAAAAATTTCCATGGAATTATGGAAAAAAATTCTGAAATTCCAGGAAAAAATCCCAAAACTCAAAAAAATAAATGAAAAAAAAAAAATTCCAAAATTACAAAAAAAAATTCTATGAAATTATGGAAAAAAATCCTGAAATTCCACAAAAAAAATCCCAAAATTTCAATTAAAAAATTTCTATGGAATTATCAAAAAAATCCAGAAATACCAAAAAAAATTCTATGGAATTATGGAAAAAAATCCCAAAAATTACAAAAAAAATCCCAAAATTACAAAAAAAAATTCTATGGAATTATGGAAAAAAATGTCCTGAAATTCCTGGAAAAAAATCCCAAAATTACAAGAAAAAATTCCATGGAATTATCAAAAAAAATCCTGAAATTCCAGGAAAAAAATCCCAAAATTTACCACAATAAAATCCCAAAATTTACCAAAAAAAAATCCCAAAATTACAAGAAAAAATTCCATGGAATTGTGGGAAAAAATCCTGAAATTCCAGAAAAAAAATCCTGAAATTACAAGAAAAAATTTCTATGAAATTATGGGGAAAAATCCAGAAATTCCAGAAAAAAAATCCTGAAATTCCACAAAAAAACCCCTAAAATTTACCAAAAATTCTATGGAAAAATTCTATGGAATTATGGAAAAAAATCCCAAAATTCCAGGGGAAAAGTCCCAAAAATTACAAAAACATCCCAAAATTATAAAAAAAATTCCATGGAATTATGGGAAAAAATCCTGAAATTCCAGGAAAAAAATCCCAAAATTACCAAAAAAATTCCATGGAATTGTGGGAAAAAATCCTGAAATTCCAGGAAAAAAATCCAAAATTTACCACAAAAAATCCCAAAATTTACCAAAAAAAAATCCCAAAATTACAAGAAAAAAATCAATGGAATTATGGGGAAAAATCTGGAAATTCCAGGGAAAAAAATCCCCAAATTTACCAGAATAAAATCCCAAAATTTACCAGAAAAAAAATCCCAAAATTTGCAAAAAAAATCCCAAAATTTACCACAATAAAAATCCCAAAATTGCAAGGAAAAATTCCACCCCTAAAATTGCATGGAATTATAAAAAAAAATCCTCCCCAAAATTTCATGGAATTATCAAAAAAAACCCCCTGAAATTCCAGAAAAAAAATCCCAAAATTACAAAAAAAAAATTTCCATGGAATTATGGAAAAAAAATCCCAAAATTTACCAAAAATTCTATGGAAAAATTCTATGGAATTATGGAAAAAAATCCCAAAATTCCAGGAAAAAAATCCCAAAATTACCAAAAAAATTCCATGGAATTATGGAAAAAAATCCTGAAATTCCAGAACAAAAATCCCAAATATATTTTAAAAAAAATCCCAAAATTTACCAAAAAAATCCCAAAATTACAAGGAAAAATTCTATGGAATTGTGGGAAAAAATCCTGAAATTCCAGAGAAAAAATCCCAAAATTTACCAAAATAAAATCCCAAAATTACAAGAAAAAAATTCCATGGAATTATGGGAAAAAATCCAGAAATTCCAGGGAAAAAAAAATCCTGAAATTCCAGAACAAAAATCCCAAAATTTACCAGAGAAAAATCCCAAAATTACAAGGAAAAATTCCATGGAATTGTGGGAAAAAACCCCCAAAATTTACCAAAAAAATACCAAAATTACAAGGAAAAATTCTATGGAATTATCAAAAAAATATCCTGAAATTCCAGGAAAAAAAATCCCAAAATTACCAAAAAAATTCTATGGAATTATGGAAAAAAAATCCTGAAATTCCAGAACAAAAATCCCAAAAATTACAAAAACATCCCAAAATTATAAAAAAAAATTCTATGGAATTATGGAAAAAAATCCTGAAATTCCAGGGAAAAAATCCCAAAATTTACCACAAAAAATTCCCAAAATTACAAGGAAAAATTCCATGGAATTATGGAAAAAATTCCCAAAATTTACCAGAAAAAAATCCCAAAATTTACCAAAAAAAAATCCTAAAATTTACCAAAAAAATCCCAAAATTACAAGGGAAAATTCCATGGAATTGTGGGAAAAAATCCGGAAATTCCAGGGAAAAAATCCCAAAATTTAGCAGAAGAAAATCCCAAAAATTCCACAAAAAAAACCCCAAAATTTACCACAAAAAAAATCCCAAAATTACAAGAAAAAATTCCATGGAATTATGGGAAAAAATCCTGAAATTCCTGGAAAAAAATCCCAAAATTTACCAAAAAAAATTCCCAAAATAACAAGAAAAAATTCCATGGAATTATGGGAATAAATCCCGAAATTCCAGGGAAAAAAAATCCCAAAATTACCAAAAAAAATCCCAAAATTTACCAAAAAAATTTCCCAAAATTACAAGGAAAAATTCCATGGAATTATGGGGAAAAATCAGGAAATTCCGGGAAAAAAATCCCAAAATTTACCAAAAAAAATCCCAAAATTACAAAAAAATTCCATGGAATTATCAAAAAAAATTCCTAAAATTTCCCCTCCCAAAATCCCCTGGAGTTACCAAAAATTCCTAAAGAATTAAATAAAAAAATCTCAAAATTAATAAAAATAAAAAATTTCCCAAAAATCCCCAAAAAATCCCAAAAATTCCCAAAAAATTCCCAAAAATTCCCAAAAAATTCCCAAAAAATTCACAAAAATTCCCTAAATTTCCAAAATTCTACAAATACCTGAACAGTCAAAAAAACCACCAGGAAAATCCTAAAAAATTTTGCAAAAAATGACAAAAAAATGACAAAAAAATGCCCAAAAAATTGGGAAAAAACCACAAAAAAATTCCAAAAAATTCCAAAAAATTTTCCCAAAAAAGTTCTTAAAAAATTCCAAATATTTCCCAATAAAAAGTGAAAAAACACCAGGAAAATTTCTAGAAAATTCCCCCAAAAAATCTGCAAAAAAATTAGAAAAAATTACAAAAAAACCCCACAAAAATTTTGCAAAAAATCAAAAAAAAAAGGAAAAAAAATCCCCAGAAAAATCTGAAAAAATTTCACAAATTTTCCATAAATTCCTAAAATTTTAGAAATATCTGGGGAGTCAAAAACACCTGGAAAATATTTTTAATAATTACAAATATAGCAAAAAAATCACCAAAAAAATCGACAAAAAATTCCAAAAATTCCCTAAAAATTCCCAAAAAATTCCCCAAAAAATTTAAAAAAATTCCCCAAAAAAAGTTCTAAAAAAATTCCAAATATTCCCTAAAATAACCAATCAAAAGTGGAAAACCACCAGGAAAATTTCTAGAAAATTCCCCAAAAAAATTACAAAAAATGACAAAAAAATCACAAAAATTTGCCAAAAAAATCCAAAAAAATTCCTAAAAAAAGTCCCCAAATTTTCCATAAAATCCCCAAATTCTGAAAATATTTAATCAGTCAAAAAACACTTGGGAAATCTCAAAAAAATCCCCAAAAATTTGCCAAAAAATAGCAAAAAATCGCAAAAAAATAACAAAAAATCAAAAAAAAACCCCAAAAAAATCCTGAAAAAATCCCAAAAAAATTCCCCAAATCCCTCAATAAATGGTGGGAAAATCCTGGGAAAAAAATTTAAAAATTCCCAAAAAATTCCTAAAAAATGTCATAAAAAAAGGCAAAAAATCGCAAAAAATGCCCAAAAATTCCAAAAAAATTGCCCAAAAAATCCCAAAAAATTCCCCAAAAATTCCCCAAATCCCTCAATAAATGGTGGGGAAATCCTGGGAAAAAATTTTTAAAAATGCAGGAAAATCCCAAAAAAATGACACGAAAATGGCAAAAAAATCACGAAAAAATTCCCAAAAAATCCCTCAAAAAATCCCAAAAAAATCCCAAAAAATCCCAAAAAATCGCTAAAAAATCCCTCAAAAAATCCCTCAAAAATCCCAAAAAAATCTAAAAAAAATTCCCCAAATCCCTCAATAAATGGTGGGAAAAAATTTTAAGAAATGCAGGAAAATCCCAAAAAAATGACGCGAAAATGGCAAAAAAATCGCAAAAAATCGCCAAAAAATCGCCAAAAAAATCGCCAAAAAATCCCCAAAAATTCCCCAAAAAATTCCCCAAATTGACCAATGAAAAGTGGAAAAAAAAACAGGAAAATTTTTAGAAAATTCCCAAAAATTCTGCCAAAAAAAATTCCAGAAAAATCAGAAAAATTTGCAAAAAATCCCCAAAAATCGCTAAAAAATCCCTGAAAAAAATCCCAAAAAAATCCCAAAAAATTCCCAAAAATTCCCCAAATCCCTCAATAAATGGTGGGAAAATCCTGGGAAAAAATTTTAAAAATCCAGGGAAATTCGTAAAAATTGTTGGGAAAATTGCGAAAAATCGCAAAAAATGCCCAAAAATTCCAAAAAAATTCCAAAAAAATTCCAAAAAAAATTCTGAAAATTTCCCCAAATTGCCCAATCAAAAGTGGAAATAAAATAGGAAAATTTTTTGAAAATTCCCAAAAATTCTGCCAAAAAAAATTCCAGAAAAATCAGAAAAATTTGCAAAAAATCCCCAAAAATCGCTAAAAAATCCCTGAAAAAAATCCCAAAAAAATCCCAAAAAATTCCCCAAATCCCTCAATAAATGGTGGGAAAAAATTTTAAGAAATGCAGGAAAATCCCAAAAAAAAGATGCGAAAATGGCAAAAAAATCGTAAAAAATGCCCAAAAAATCCCCAAAAAAATCTCCAAAAATTCCCAAAAAATCCCCCAAAAATTCCTCAAATTGCCCAATCAAAAGTGGAAATAAAACAGGAAAATTTCTTGAAAATTCCCAAAAAATCTGCCAAAAGAATCCCAAAAAAATCATGAAAAATCCCAAAAAAATCCCAAAAAAATCCCAAAAAATCGCTAAAAAATCCCTGAAAAAAACCCGAAAAAATCCAAAAAAAATCCCAAAAATTCCCAAAAAATCACAAAAAAATTCTAAAAAAAATTCCAAGAAATTTCCCCAAATTGCCCAATCAAAAGTGGAAAAAAACCAGGAAAATTTCTTGAAAATTCCCCAAAAAATCTGCCAAAAAAAGTCTGAAAAAATCACAAAAAATGGCAAAAAATCCCCCCCAAAAAACCCAAAAAAATTCCCAAAAACTTCCCCAAATCCCTCAATAAATGGTGGGAAAATCCTGGGAAAAAATTCTAAAAAAATCCAGGAAAATTCCAAAAAAATGTCGTGAAAAATGGCAAAAAAATAGTAAAAAATGCCCAAAAAATCCCAAAAAAATCCCAAAAAATTCCAAAAAAATTCCCAAAAAAATTCCCAAAAAATTCCCCAAATTGCCCAATCAAAAGTGGAAAAAATCCAGGAAAATTTCTTGAAAATTCCCAAAAATTCTGCTAAAAAAAATTTGAGAAAAATCGCAAAAAATCCAAAAAAAATCCCAAAAAATTCACAAAACAACCCCGAAAAAATCCGAAAAAATCCGAAAAAAAATCCCAAAAAATTCCCCAAATCCCTCAATAAATGGTGGGAAAAAATTTTTAAAAAATCCAGGAAAATCCAAAAAAAATGGCAAAAAAATTGCAAAAAATTGTAAAAAATCGCCAAAAAATTCCCAAAAAAATTCCAAAAAATTCCCCAAATTGCCCAATCAAAAGTGGAAAAAAAACAGGAAAATTTCTCGAAAATTCCCCAAAAATCCTGACAAAAAAATTGCAGAAAAATCCCAAAAAATGAAAAAAAAATCCCAAAAAATCGCTAAAAATTCACAAAAAATCCTGAAAAAATCCCCAAAAAATTCCCCAAATCCCTCAATAAATGGTGGGAAAATCCTGGGAAAAAATTTTTAAAAATCCAGGAAAATTCCTAAAAAAAGTCGTAAAAAACGGCAAAAAATCGCGAAAAAATTGTAAAAAATCCCAAAAAAATTCCCCAAAAAATCCCAAAAATTCCCCAAAAAATTCCCCAAATTCCCTAATCAAAAGTGGAAATAAAATAGGAAAATTTCAGGAAAATTCCCCAAAAATCTGCCAAAAAAATTTCCAGAAAAATCGCAAAAAATCCCCAAAAAATCCAAAAAAATCGCAAAAAAATTCACAAAAAATCCCAAAAAAATCCCAAAAAAATCCCAAAAAATTCCCAAAAATTCCCCAAAAATCCTGGAATGTTCTGGAATGTTCTCACCTGTCCCAGGTGGGCCTGGGCCTCCCCCTGCAGCCGGGGCTCCACAGGGACCCTGAGAATTCCCCAAAAACCCCAAAAAATCCCCAAAAAATCCCCCAAAAAATCGCAAAAAAATTCCTCAAATTGACCAATCAAAAGTGGAAAAACACCAGGAAAATTTCTCGAAAATTCCCAAAAATTCTGCCAAAAAAATTCCGGAAAAATCACAAAAAATTCAAAAAAAATCCCAAAAAATTGCAAAAAATTCACAAAAAAAACCCGAAAAAATCCCAAAAAAATCCCCAAAAAGTCCCAAAAAATTCCTAAAATCCCTCAATAAATGGTGGGAAGAAATTTTAAAAAATGCAGGAAAATCCAAAAAAAATGATGTGAAAACAGCAAAAAATCGCGAAAACATCGTAAAAAATCCCCAAAAAATTCCAAAAAAAATCCAAAAAAAATTCCAAAAAATTTCCCCAATGAAAAGTGGAAAAACACCAGGAAAATTTCTCGAAAATTCCCCAAAAATCTGCCAAAAAAAATTCTGAAAAAATCACAAAAAAAATCATAAAAAATCACAAAAAATCCCAAAAAATCGCTAAAAAAACCCCGAAAAAATCCGAAAAAAATCCCAAAAAATTCCCCAAATCCCTCAATAAATGGTGGGGAAAAATTTTTAAAAATCCAGGAAAATCAAAAAAAAAAAAGACGCGAAAATGGCAAAGAAATCGTAAAAAATGCCCAAAAAATCCCCAAAAAAATCTCCAAAAATTCCCAAAAAATCCCCCAAAAATTCCTCAAATTGCCCAATCAAAAGTGGAAAAACACCAGGAAAATTTCTTGAAAATTCCCAAAAAATCTGCCAAAAGAATCCCAAAAAAATCACAAAAAAATCCCAAAAAATCCCAAAAAATCCCCAAAATTCGCTAAAAAATCCCCGAAAAAATCTGAAAAAAAATCCCAAAAAATTCCCAAAAATTCCCCAAACCTCCCGGAATGTTCTGGAATGTTCTGGAATGTTCTGGAATGTTCTCACCTGTCCCAGGTGGGCCTGGGCCTCCCCCTGCAGCCAGGGCTCCCCGAGTTTCCGGGCGCAGTCGTGGCTCCACAGGGACCCCAAAAAATCCCCCAAAAAATTCCAAAAAATTTCCCCAAATTGCCCAATCAAAAGTGGAAATAAAATAGGAAAATTTCAAGAAAATTGCCCAAAAATCCTGACAAAAAAATTCCGGAAAAATCACAAAAAATTCAAAAAAAATCCCAAAAAATTGCAAAAAATTCACAAAAAATCCCAAAAAAATCCCAAAAAATTCCCAAATATCTCAAAAAATGGTGGGAAAATCCTGGGAAAAAATTTTAAAAATTCCCAAAAAATTCCTAAAAAATGTCGCGAAAATGGCAAAAAATCGCAAAAAATTGTAAAAAATCCCAAAAAAATTCCCAAAAAAATTCCTCACATTGAGCAATGAAAAGTGGAAAAAAACCAGGAAAATTTCTCGAAAATTCCCCAAAAATCCTGACCAAAAAATTCCGGAAAAATCACAAAAAATTCAAAAAAAATCCCAAAAAATCGCTAAAAAAAACCTGAAAAAAACCTGAAAAAATTCCCAAAAATTCCCAAAAAATTCCCAAAAATTCCCCAAAAATCCTGGAATGTTCTGGAATGTTCTGGAATGTTCTCACCTGTCCCAGGTGGGCCTGGGCCTCCCCCTGCAGCCGGGGCTCCACAGGGACCCCAAAAATTCCCAAAAAATCCCCCCAAAAAATCAAAAAAAATCGCAAAAAAAACCCCAAAAAATTCCCAAAAAAATTCCAAAAAATTTCCCCAAATTGCCCAATCAAAAGTGGAAAAACAGCAGGAAAATTTCTCGAAAATTCCCCAAAAATCTGCCAAAAAAATTCAAGAAAAATCGCAAAAAAATCCCAAAAAATCACTAAAAAATCCCCGAAAAAAAACCCGAAAAAATCCCAAAAAATTCCCCAAAATTCCCCAAACCTCCCGGAATGTTCTGGAATGTTCTCACCTGTCCCAGGTGGGCCTGGGCCTCCCCCTGCAGCCGGGGCTCCCCGAGTTTCCGGGCACAGTCGCAGCTCCACAGGGACCCCAAAAAATTGCAAATAAATCCCAAAAAAATCCCAAAAAAATCCACAAAAAAATCCACAAAAAATTCTAAAAAAATTCCCCAAATTGCCCAATCAAAAGTGGAAAAACACCAGGAAAATTTCTCGAAAATTCCCAAAAAATCTGCCAAAAGAATCCCAAAAAAATCACAAAAAATCACAAAAAATCCCAAAAAATCCCCAAAATTCGCTAAAAAATCCCCGAAAAAATCTGAAAAAAAATCCCAAAAAATTCCCCAAAATTCCCCAAACCTCCCGGAATGTTCTGGAATGTTCTGGAATGTTCTCACCTGTCCCAGGTGGGCCTGGGCCTCCCCCTGCAGCCGGGGCTCCCCGAGTTTCCGGGCGCAGTCGCGGGCGTGGCCGAGGCTCCTCAGGGATCCCTGGAGGTCCCGGGAGCGCTGCAGGAGCAGCCCCAGGTTCAGGTGGGCCCGGAATTGATCCTCCAGGGACTGGGAGGCACTGGGGGAAAAACGGGAGAAAATTCCGGGAATTTTGCTTCTAAATGTCCTAAAAATGGAAATTCCCAAAATCCCAATCTCCCCCAAAAAAATCCCATCCCAAAATTCCCCAAATCCAATCCCAAAACTCCCAAAACTCCCACAATCCTCTCCCAAATTCCCTCTGGAACCTCCAAATTCCAGCCCAAAACCCCCAAAAATCCCCCCCAGAATTCCCAAAAATCCATTCCAGAAATCCCAAAAACCCCAAAATCCCATCCCAAAGTTCCTAAAATCCAATCCCAGAATTCCCAAAATCCCAAATCCAATCCCAAAATCCCCAAATCCAATCCCAAAACTCCCAAAACTCCCAAAATCCTCTCCCAAACTCCCTCTGGAACCTCCAAATTTCCAGCCCAAAACCCCCAAAAATCCCCCCAGAATTCCCAAAATTCCATCCCAAAGTTCCTAAAATCCAATCCCAAAATCCCCAAATCCATTTCCAGATCTCCAAAATTCCCCAAATCCCATCCCAAAACTCCCAAAATCCTCTCCCAAATTCCCCCTGGAAGCTCCAAATTCCAGCCAAAAACCCCCAAAAATCCTCCCCAGAATTCCCAAAATTCCATCCCAAAAATCTCAAAATCCCCAAAATCCAATCCCAAAGTTCCTAAAATCCAATCCCAAAATTCCCCAAATCCATTCCCAGATCCCCAAAATCCCCAAATCCAATCCCAAAACTCCCAAGAGCTCCCAAAATCCTCTCCCAAACTCCCTCTGGAAGCTCCAAATTCCAGCCCAAAACCCCCAAAAATCCCCCCCAGAATTCCCCAAAATTCCCAAAATCCATTCCCAGATCCCCAAAATCCAATCCCAGAATTCCCAAAATTCCCCAAATCCAATCCCAAAACTCCCAAAATCCTCTCCCAAACTCCCTCTCGAAGCTCCAAATTTCCAGCCCAAAACCCCCAAAAATCCCCCCCCAGAATTCCCAAAATTCCATCCCAAAATTCCCCAAAATCCAATCCCAAAATCCCCAAAATTCATTCCCAGATCACCAAAATTCCCAAATCCCATCCCAAAATCCCCAAATCCAATCCCAAAACTCCCAAGAGCTCCCAAAATCCTCTCCCAAACACCCTCTCGAAGCTCCAAATTCCAGCCCAGAACCCCCAAAAATCCCCCCCAGAATTCCCAAAATTCCATCCCAAAATCCCCAAAATCCCCAAAATCCAATCCCAAAGTTCCTAAAATCCAATCCCAAAATCCCCAAATCCATTCCCAGATCCCCAAAATTCCCCAAATCCCATCCCAAAATTCCCAAAATCCTCTCCCAAACTCCCTCTCGAAGCTCCAAATTCCAGCCCAAAACCCCCAAAAATCACCCCCAGAATTCCCAAAATTCAATTCCAGAAATCCCAAAATTCCCAAAATCCAATCCCAAAATTCCCTAAATCCATTCCCAGATCCCCAAAATCCCCAAATCCAATCCCAAAATCCCCAAATCCAATCCCAAAACTCCCAAAACTCCCAAAATCCTCTCCCAAATTCCCTCTGGAAGCTCCAAATTCCAGCCAAAAACCCCCAAAAATCACCCCCAGAATTCCCCAAAATTGCCCAAAATCCAATCCCCAAGTTCCTAAAATCCCATCCCAGAATTCCCAAAATCCCAAATCCAATCCCAAAATTCCCCAAATCCAATCCCAAAACTCCCAAGAGCTCCCAAAATCCTCGTCCAAATTCCCTCTGGAACCTCCAAATTTCCAGCCCAAAACCCCCAAAAATGGTCCCCACAATTCCCAAAATTCCAGCCCAAAAATCCCAAAATCTCCAAAATCCAATCCTAAAGTTCCTAAAATTCCAACCCAGAATTCCCAAAATCCCCAAATCCAATCCCAAAATCCCCAAATCCAATCCCAAAACTCCCAAAACTCCCAAAATCCTCTCCCAAACTCCCTCTGGAACCTCCAAATTCCAGCCCAAAACCCCCAAAAATCCCCCCCCAGAATCCCCAAAAATCGCTCCCAAATCCCCCAAACTCCCTCCAAAGCTCCCAAATCCCCTTCCCAGCATTCCCAGCATTCCCAAAATTCCCGGAATTCCCGGATTTTCCCCGTACTCGGCCCAGTGGAGGCTGTCCCAGAGCAGCCTGGAGCATTCCCAGGGCTTCCCCAGCCGGGGAACCCCCAAACCCCAACCCCAAAATGGCCCAAAATTCCACCCCAAAATTTCCAAAATCCCCAAAACCAATCCCAAAATTCTCCAAATCCATTCTCAGATCCCAGAAATCCCAAAATCCCATCCCAAAATCCCCAAATCCAATCCCAAAACTCCCAAAATCCTCTCCCAAATTCCCTCTGGAACCTCAAAATTCCTGCCCAAAACCCCCAAAAATGGCCTCCAGAATTCCCAAAATTCCACCCCAAAAATCCCAAAATCTCCAAAATCCAATCCTAAAGTTCCTAAAATCCCAACCCAGAATTCCCAAAATCTCAAATCCCATCCAAAAATCCCCAAATCCAATCCCAAAACTCCCAAGTGCTCCCAAAATCCTCTCCCAAACTCCCTCTGGAAGCTCAAAATTCCAGCCCAGAACCCCCAAAAATCCCCCCCAGAATTCCCAAAATTCCATCCCAAAATCCCCAAAATCCCCAAAATCCAATCCCAAAGTTCCTAAAATCCAATCCCAAAATCCCCAAATCCATTCCCAGATCCCCAAAATTCCCCAAATCCCATCCCAAAATTCCCAAAATCCTCTCCCAAATTCCCTCTCGAAGCTCAAAATTCCAGCCCAAAACCACCAAAAATCACCCCCAGAATTCCCAAAATTCAATTCCAGAAATCCCAAAATTCCCAAAATCCAATCCCAAAATTCCCTAAATCCATTCCCAGATCCCCAAAATTCCTAAAATCCCATCCCAAAATCCCCAAATCCCATCCCAAAACTCCCAACAGCTCCCAAAATCCTCTCCCAAATTCCCTCTGGAAGCTCCAAATTCCTGCCCAAAACCCCCAAAAATCCCCCAAAAAATCCCCCCCAAAACCCCCCAAAATCGCTCCCAAATCCCCCAAACTCCCTCCAAAGCTCCCAAATCCCCTTCCCAGCATTCCCAGCATTCCCAGAATTCCCGGAATTCCCGGATTTTCCCCATACTCGGCCCAGTGGAGGCTGTCCCAGAGCAGCCTGGAGCATTCCCAGGGCTTCCCCAGCCTGGGAACCCCCAAACCCCAACCCCAAAATCCCCAAAATTCCACCCCAAAAATCCAAAAATCCCCAAAATCCAATCCCAAAATCCCCAAATCCATTCCCAGATCCCCAAAATTCCTAAAATCCCATCCCAAAATCCCCAAATCCAATCCCAAAACTCCCAAGAGCTCCCAAAATCCTCTCCCAAATTCCCTCTGGAAGCTCCAAATTCCAGCCCAAAACCCCCAAAAATCACCCTCAGAATTCCCAAAATCCAATCCCAGAATTCCCCAAAATCCCCAAATTCAATCCCAAAGTTCCTAAAATCCAATCCCAAAATCCCCAAATCCATTCCCAGATCCCCAAAATTCCCCAAATCCCATCCCAAAACTCCCAAAATCCTCTCCCAAATTCCCTCTCGAAGCTCAAAATTCCAGCCCAAAACCCCCAAAAATCACCCCCAGAATTCCCAAAATTCAATTCCAGAAATCCCAAAATTCCCCAAATCCAATCCCAAAATTCCCCAAATCCATTCCCAGATCCCAGAAATCCCAAAATCCCATCCCAAAATCCCCAAATCCAATCCCAAAACTCCCAAGAGCTCCCAAAATCCTCTCCCAAATTCCCTCTGGAAGCTCCAAATTCCAGCCCAAAACCACCAAAAATCACCCTCAGAATTCCCAAAATTCCATCCCAGAAATCCCCAAAATCCCCAAAATCCATCCCAAAGTTCCTAAAATCCAATCCCAAAATCCCCAAATCCATTCCCAGATCCCCAAAATTCCCCAAATCCCATCCCAAAACTCCCAAGAGCTCCCAAAATCCTCTCCCAAACTCCCTCTCCAAGCTCCAAATTCCAGCCCAAAACCCCCAAAAATCCTCCCCAGAAATCCCAAAAATCGCCCCCAAATCCCCCAAACTCCCTCCAAAGCTCCCAAATCCCCTTCCCAGCATTCCCAGCATTCCCAGAATTCCCGGAATTCCCGGAATTTCCCCGTACTCGGCCCAGTGGAGGCTGTCCCAGAGCAGCCTGGAGCATTCCCAGGGCTTCCCCAGCCTCGGAACCCCCAAACCCCAACCCCAAAATGGCCCAAAATTCCATCCCAAAATTTCCAAAATCCCCAAAACCAATCCCAAAATTCTCCAAATCCATTCTCAGATCCCAGAAATCCCAAAATCCCATCCCAAAATCCCAAAATCCAATCCCAAAACTCCCAAAATCCTCTCCCAAATTCCCTCTGGAACCTCAAAATTCCTGCCCAAAACCCCCAAAAATGGCCTCCAGAATTCCCAAAATTCCACCCCAAAAATCCCAAAATCTCCAAAACCCAATCCTAAAGTTCCTAAAATCCCAACCCAGAATTCCCAAAATCTCAAATCCCATCCCAAAATCCCCAAATCCAATCCCAAAACTCCCAAGAGCTCCCAAAATCCTCTCCCAAATTCCCTCTCCAAGCTCAAAATTCCAGCCCAAAACCCCCAAAAATCACCCCCAGAATTCCCAAAATTCAGTTCCAGAAATCCCAAAATTCCCCAAATCCAATCCCAAAATTCCCCAAATCCATTCCCAGATCCCCAAAATCCCCAAATCCATTCCCAGATCCCCAAATTCCCCAAATCCAATCCCAAAACTCCCAAGAGCTCCCAAAATCCTCTCCCAAATTCCCTCTCCAAGCTCAAAATTCCAGCCCAAAACCGCCAAAAATCCCCCCCAGAATTCCCCAAAATTCCCCAAATCCATTCCCAGATTCCCAAAATCCAATCCCAGAATTCCCAAAATTCCCCAAATCCAATCCCAAAACTCCCAAAATCCTCTCCCAAATTCCCTCTGGAACCTCCAAATTTCCAGCCCAAAACCCCCAAAAATGGCCTCCAGAATTCCCAAAATTCCACCCCAAAAATCCCAAAATCTCCAAAATCCAATCCTAAAGTTCCTAAAATCCCAACCCAGAATTCCCAAAATCTCAAATCCCATCCCAAAATCCCCAAATCCAATCCCAAAACTCCCAAGAGCTCCCAAAATCCTCTCCCAAACTCCCTCTGGAAGCTCCAAATTCCAGCCCAAAACCCCCAAAAATCACCCCCAGAATTCCCAAAATTCCATCCCAGAATTCCCTAAAATCCCCAAAACCAATCCCAAAGTTCCTAAAATCCAATCCCAGATCCCCAAAATTCCCCAAATCCCATCCCAAAATTCCCAAATCCAATCCCAAAACTCCCAAAACTCTGAAAATCCTCTCCCAAATTCCCTCTCCAAGCTCCAAATTCCAGCCCAAAACCCCCAAAAAATCCCCCCCAGAATTCCCAAAATTCCATCCCAGAATTCCCCAAAATCCCCAAAATCCACCCCAAAGTTCCTAAAATCCCATCCCAAAATCCCCAAATCCATTCCCAGATCCCCAAAATTCCTCAAATCCAATCCCAAAACTCCCAAGAGCTCCCAAAATCCTCTCCCAAATTCCCTCTCGAAGCTCCAAATTCCAGCCCAAAACCACCAAAAATCCCCCCCCAGATTTCCCAAAAATCCATCCCAAAATTCCCCAAAATCCCCAAAATCAATCCCAAAATTCCCAAAATTCATTCCCAGATCACCAAAATTCCCAAATCCAATCCCAAAATCCCCAAATCCAATCCCAAAACTCCCAAAACTCCCAAAATCCTCTCCCAAACTCCCTCTGGAACCTCCAAATTCCAGCCCAAAACCCCCAAAAATCCCCCCCAGAATCCCCAAAAATCGCCCCCAAATCCCCCAAACACCCTCCAAAGCTCCCAAATCCCCTTCCCAGCATTCCCAGCATTCCCAAAATTCCCGGAATTCCCAGATTTTCCCCATACTCGGCCCAGTGGAGGCTGTCCCAGAGCAGCCTGGAGCATTCCCGGGGCTTCCCCAGCCTGGGAACCCCCAAACCCCAACCCCAAAATGGCCCAAAATTCCACCCCAAAATTTCCAAAATCCCCAAAACCAATCCCAAAATTCTCCAAATCCATTCTCAGATCCCAGAAATCCCAAAATCCCATCCCAAAATCCCCAAATCCAATCCCAAAACTCCCAAAATCCTCTCCCAAATTCCCTCTGGAACCTCAAAATTCCAGCCCAAAACCCCCAAAAATGGCCTCCAGAATTCCCAAAATTCCACCCCAAAAATCCCAAAATCTCCAAAATCCAATCCTAAAGTTCCTAAAATCCCAACCCAGAATTCCCAAAATCTCAAATCCCATCCCAAAGTTCCCAAATCCAATCCCAAAACTCCCAAGAGCTCCCAAAATCCTCTCCCAAACTCCCTCTGGAAGCTCCAAATTCCAGCCCAAAACCCCCAAAAATCACCCCCAGAATTCCCAAAATTCCATCCCAGAATTCCCTAAAATCCCCAAAACCAATCCCAAAGTTCCTAAAATCCAATCCCAGATCCCCAAAATTCCCCAAATCCCATCCCAAAATTCCCAAATCCAATCCCAAAACTCCCAAAACTCCCAAAATCCTCTCCCAAACTCCCTCTGGAACCTCCAAATTCCAGCCCAAAACCACCAAAAATGGCCTCCAGAATTCCCAAAATTCAATTCCAGAAATCCCCAAAATCCCCAAAATCCATCCCAAGGTTCCTAAAATCCAATCCCAAAATCCCCAAATCCATTCCCAGATCCCCAAAATTCCCAAATCCCATCCCAAAACTCCCAAGAGCTCCCAAAATCCTCTCCCAAACTCCCTCTGGAAGCTCCAAATTCCAGCCCAAAACCCCCAAAAATCACCCCCAGAATTCCCAAAATTCCATCCCAGAATTCCCTAAAATCCCCAAATTCCATCCCAAAGTTCCTAAAATCCAATCCCAGATCCCCAAAATTCCCAAAATCCCATCCCAAAATCCCCAAATCCAATCCCAAAACTCCCAAAATCCTCTCCCAAATTCCCTCTGGAACCTCAAAATTCCAGCCCAAAACCCCCAAAAATGGCCTCCAGAATTCCCAAAATTCCACCCCAAAAATCCCAAAATCTCCAAAATCCAATCCTAAAGTTCCTAAAATCCCAACCCAGAATTCCCAAAATCTCAAATCCCATCCCAAAGTTCCCAAATCCAATCCCAAAACTCCCAAGAGCTCCCAAAATCCTCTCCCAAACTCCCTCTGGAAGCTCCAAATTCCAGCCCAAAACCCCCAAAAATCACCCCCAGAATTCCCAAAATTCCATCCCAGAATTCCCTAAAATCCCCAAAACCAATCCCAAAGTTCCTAAAATCCAATCCCAGATCCCCAAAATTCCCCAAATCCCATCCCAAAATTCCCAAATCCAATCCCAAAACTCCCAAAACTCCCAAAATCCTCTCCCAAACTCCCTCTGGAACCTCCAAATTCCAGCCCAAAACCACCAAAAATGGCCTCCAGAATTCCCAAAATTCAATTCCAGAAATCCCCAAAATCCCCAAAATCCATCCCAAGGTTCCTAAAATCCAATCCCAAAATCCCCAAATCCATTCCCAGATCCCCAAAATTCCCAAATCCCATCCCAAAACTCCCAAGAGCTCCCAAAATCCTCTCCCAAACTCCCTCTGGAAGCTCCAAATTCCAGCCCAAAACCCCCAAAAATCACCCCCAGAATTCCCAAAATTCCATCCCAGAATTCCCTAAAATCCCCAAATTCCATCCCAAAGTTCCTAAAATCCAATCCCAGATCCCCAAAATTCCCAAAATCCCATCCCAAAATCCCCAAATCCAATCCCAAAACTCCCAAAACTCTGAAAATCCTCTCCCAAATTCCCTCTGGAACCTCAAAATTCCAGCCCAAAACCCCCAAAAATGGCCTCCAGAATTCCCAAAATTCCACCCCAAAAATCCCAAAATCTCCAAAATCCAATCCTAAAGTTCCTAAAATCCCAACCCAGAATTCCCAAAATCTCAAATCCCATCCCAAAGTTCCCAAATCCAATCCCAAAACTCCCAAGAGCTCCCAAAATCCTCTCCCAAACTCCCTCTGGAAGCTCCAAATTCCAGCCCAAAACCCCCAAAAATCACCCCCAGAATTCCCAAAATTCCATTCCAGAATTCCCCAAAATCCCCAAATTCCATCCCAAAGTTCCTAAAATCCAATCCCAGATCCCCAAAATTCCCAAAATCCCACCCCAAAATCCCCAAATCCAATCCCAAAACTCCCAAAACTCCCAAAATCCTCTCCCAAACTCCCTCTTGAAGCTCCGAATTCCAGCCCAAAACCCCCAAAAATCCCACCCAGAATTCCCAAAATTCCATCCCAGAAATTCCCCAAAATCCAATCCTAAATTTCCTAAAATTCCAACCCAGAATTCCCAAAATCCCCAAATCCCATCCCAAAATCCCCAAATCCAATCCCAAAACTCCCAAGAGCTCCCAAAATCCTCTCCCAAATTCCCTCTAGAAGCTCCGAATTCCAGCCCAAAACCCCCAAAAATCACCCTCAGAATTCCCAAAATTCCATCCCAAAAATCCCAAAATCTCCAAAATCCAATCCTAAAGTTCCTAAAATCCCAACCCAGAATTCCCAAAATCTCAAATCCCATCCCAAAATCCCCAAATCCAAACCCAAAACTCCCAAGAGCTCCCAAAATCCTCGTCCAAATTCCCTCTCCAAGCTCCAAATTTCCATTCCAAAACTCCCAAAACCCCCCCCAGAATTCCCAAAATTCAATCCCAGAATCCCCCAAAATCGCCAGAATCCAATCCCAAAGTTCCTGAAATCCATTCCCAGATCCCCAAAATTCCCCAAATCCCATCCCAAAATCCCCAAATCCAATCTCAAAACTCCCAAAACTCCCAAAATCCTCTCCCAAACTCCCTTTCGAAGCTCCAAATTTCCAGCCCAAAACCCCCAAAAATCCCCCCAGAATTCCCAAAATCCAATCCCAGAATTCCCCAAAATCCCCAAATTCCATCCCAAAGTTCCTGAAATCCATTCCCAGATCCCCAAAATTCCCCAAATCCCATCCCAAAATCCCCAAATCCAATCCCAAAACTCCCAAAACTCCCAAAATCCTTTCCCAAACTCCCTCTCGAAGCTCCAAATTTCCAGCCAAAAACCCCCAAAAATCCTCCCCAGAATTCCCAAAATTCCATCCCAAAAATCTCAAAATCCCCAAAATCCAATCCCAAAGTTCCTAAAATCCAATCCCAAAATTCCCCAAATCCATTCCCAGATCCCCAAAATCCCCAAATCCATTCCCAGATCCCCAAATTCCCCAAATCCAATCCCAAAACTCCCAAGAGCTCCCAAAATCCTCTCCCAAACTCCCTCTGGAAGCTCCAAATTCCAGCCCAAAACCCCCAAAAATCCCCCCCAGAATTCCCCAAAATTCCCAAAATCCATTCCCAGATTCCCAAAATCCAATCCCAGAATTCCCAAAATTCCCCAAATCCAATCCCAAAACTCCCAAAATCCTCTCCCAAACTCCCTCTCGAAGCTCCAAATTTCCAGCCCAAAACCCCCAAAAATCCCCCCCCAGAATTCCCAAAATTCCATCCCAAAATTCCCCAAAATCCCCAAAATTCAATCCCAAAATCCCCAAAATTCATTCCCAGATCACCAAAATTCCCAAATCCCATCCCAAAATCCCCAAATCCAATCCCAAAACTCCCAAGAGCTCCCAAAATCCTCTCCCAAACTCCCTCTCCAAGCTCCAAATTCCAGCCCAGAACCCCCAAAAATCCCCCCCAGAATTCCCAAAATTCCATCCCAAAATCCCCAAAATCCAATCCCAAAGTTCCTAAAATCCCATCCCAAATTCCCCAAATCCATTCCCAGATCCCCAAAATTCCCCAAATCCCATCCCAAAATTCCCAAAATCCTCTCCCAAATTCCCTCTGGAAGCTCCAAATTCCAGCCCAAAACCCCCAAAAATCACCCCCAGAATTCCCAAAATTCCATTCCAGAATTCCCCAAAATCCCCAAATTCCATCCCAAAGTTCCTAAAATCCAATCCCAGATCCCCAAAATTCCCAAAATCCCACCCCAAAATCCCCAAATCCAATCCCAAAACTCCCAAAACTCCCAAAATCCTCTCCCAAACTCCCTCTTGAAGCTCCGAATTCCAGCCCAAAACCCCCAAAAATCCCACCCAGAATTCCCAAAATTCCATCCCAGAAATTCCCCAAAATCCAATCCTAAATTTCCTAAAATTCCAACCCAGAATTCCCAAAATCCCCAAATCCCATCCCAAAATCCCCAAATCCAATCCCAAAACTCCCAAGAGCTCCCAAAATCCTCTCCCAAATTCCCTCTAGAAGCTCCGAATTCCAGCCCAAAACCCCCAAAAATCACCCTCAGAATTCCCAAAATTCCATCCCAAAAATCCCAAAATCTCCAAAATCCAATCCTAAAGTTCCTAAAATCCCAACCCAGAATTCCCAAAATCTCAAATCCCATCCCAAAATCCCCAAATCCAAACCCAAAACTCCCAAGAGCTCCCAAAATCCTCGTCCAAATTCCCTCTCCAAGCTCCAAATTTCCATTCCAAAACTCCCAAAACCCCCCCCAGAATTCCCAAAATTCAATCCCAGAATCCCCCAAAATCGCCAGAATCCAATCCCAAAGTTCCTGAAATCCATTCCCAGATCCCCAAAATTCCCCAAATCCCATCCCAAAATCCCCAAATCCAATCTCAAAACTCCCAAAACTCCCAAAATCCTCTCCCAAACTCCCTTTCGAAGCTCCAAATTTCCAGCCCAAAACCCCCAAAAATCCCCCCAGAATTCCCAAAATCCAATCCCAGAATTCCCCAAAATCCCCAAATTCCATCCCAAAGTTCCTGAAATCCATTCCCAGATCCCCAAAATTCCCCAAATCCCATCCCAAAATCCCCAAATCCAATCCCAAAACTCCCAAAACTCCCAAAATCCTTTCCCAAACTCCCTCTCGAAGCTCCAAATTTCCAGCCAAAAACCCCCAAAAATCCTCCCCAGAATTCCCAAAATTCCATCCCAAAAATCTCAAAATCCCCAAAATCCAATCCCAAAGTTCCTAAAATCCAATCCCAAAATTCCCCAAATCCATTCCCAGATCCCCAAAATCCCCAAATCCATTCCCAGATCCCCAAATTCCCCAAATCCAATCCCAAAACTCCCAAGAGCTCCCAAAATCCTCTCCCAAACTCCCTCTGGAAGCTCCAAATTCCAGCCCAAAACCCCCAAAAATCCCCCCCAGAATTCCCCAAAATTCCCAAAATCCATTCCCAGATTCCCAAAATCCAATCCCAGAATTCCCAAAATTCCCCAAATCCAATCCCAAAACTCCCAAAATCCTCTCCCAAACTCCCTCTCGAAGCTCCAAATTTCCAGCCCAAAACCCCCAAAAATCCCCCCCCAGAATTCCCAAAATTCCATCCCAAAATTCCCCAAAATCCCCAAAATTCAATCCCAAAATCCCCAAAATTCATTCCCAGATCACCAAAATTCCCAAATCCCATCCCAAAATCCCCAAATCCAATCCCAAAACTCCCAAGAGCTCCCAAAATCCTCTCCCAAACTCCCTCTCCAAGCTCCAAATTCCAGCCCAGAACCCCCAAAAATCCCCCCCAGAATTCCCAAAATTCCATCCCAAAATCCCCAAAATCCAATCCCAAAGTTCCTAAAATCCCATCCCAAATTCCCCAAATCCATTCCCAGATCCCCAAAATTCCCCAAATCCCATCCCAAAATTCCCAAAATCCTCTCCCAAATTCCCTCTCGAAGCTCAAAATTCCAGCCCAAAACCCCCAAAAATCACCCCCAGAATTCCCCAAAATTGCCCAAAATCCAATCCCAAAATTCCCCAAATCCATTCCCAGATCCCCAAATTCCCCAAATCCAATCCCAAAACTCCCAAGAGCTCCCAAAATCCTCTCCCAAATTCCCTCTGGAAGCTCCAAATTCCAGCCCAAAACCCCCAAAAATCCCCCCCAGAATTCCCCAAAATTCCCAAAATCCATTCCCAGATTCCCAAAATCCTAATCCCAGAATTCCCAAAATTCCCCAAATCCAATCCCAAAACTCCCAAAATCCTCTCCCAAATTCCCTCTGGAACCTCCAAATTTCCAGCCCAAAACCCCCAAAAATGGCCTCCAGAATTCCCAAAATTCCACCCCAAAAATCCCAAAATCTCCAAAATCCAATCCTAAAGTTCCTAAAATCCCAACCCAGAATTCCCAAAATCCCCAAATCCAATCCCAAAACTCCCAAAACTCCCAAAATCCTCTCCCAAACTCCCTCTCCAAGCTCCAAATTTCCAGCCCAAAACCCCCAAAAATCACCCCCAGAATTCCCAAAATTCAATTCCAGAATTCCCAAAATTCCCAAAATCCAATCCCAAAATTCCCTAAATCCATTCCCAGATCCCCAAAATTCCCCAAATCCCATCCCAAAATCCCCAAATCCAATCCCAAAACTCTCAAAACTCCCAAAATCCTCTCCCAAACTCCCTCTGGAACCTCCAAATTCCAGCCCAAAACCCCCAAAAATCCCCCCCCAGAATCCCCAAAAATCGCTCCCAAATCCCCCAAACTCCCTCCAAAGCTCCCAAATCCCCTTCCCAGCATTCCCAGCATTCCCAAAATTCCCGGAATTCCCGGATTTTCCCATACTCGGCCCAGTGGAGGCTGTCCCAGAGCAGCCTGGAGCATTCCCGGGCGTTCCCCAGCGATTCCTGCACCAGCCCCAGGTTGAGGCAGAGGCGGCTCCGCATCTGAGCCAGCTCCCGAACGGGGACGGCGCCTGGGGGATTTAGGAGCTGGGAATTGGGGATTTAGGAGCGGGGATTGGGGGATTTGGGAGCGGGGATTGGGGGTTTGGGATTGGGGAATTGGGGATTTGGGATTGGGGATTTGGGATCCAGGATTTGGGGGATTTAGGAGCGGGGATTGGGGGGATTGGGAGCGGGGATTGGGGTTTGGGATTGGGGAATTGGGGATGGGGATTTGGGATCCAGGATTGGGGGGTTTGGGAGCGGGGACTGGGGGATTTAGGAGCGGGGATTGGGGGATTTGGGAGCGGGGATTGGGGGATTTGGGATCCGGGATCCAGGATTGGGGGTTTGGGAGCAGGGATTGGGGGATTTGGGAGCGGGGATTTGGGGGATTTGGGAGCGGGGATTTGGGATTTGGGGATTTAGGATGAGAATTCCAGGATTTGGGATGGAAATTCTGAGATTTAGGATCAAAATTTGGGGATTTGGGATTGGGGATTTGGGGATTTCGGAGCAGAGATTGGGGGGTTTAGGAGCGGGGATTTGCTGGGTTTGGGATCGGGGATTTGGGATTTGGGAACGGGGATTGGGGGATTTGGGAGCGGGGATTGGGGATTTGGGAGCGGAGATTGGGGGGTTTGGGTTGGGGATTTGGGGATTTGGGGATTTGGGATTTGGGGATTTGGGATTGGGGGGTTTGGGGGATTTGGGAGCGGGAATTGGGGGATTTGGGAGCGGGGATTTGGGGTTTGGGGTTGGGGATTTGGGAGCGGGGATTGGGGGGTTTGGGATTGGGGAATTGGGGATTTGGGAGCAGGGATTGGGGGATTTGGGGATGGGGATTTGGGATCCAGGATTGGGGGATTTAGGAGCGGGGATTGGGGGGTTTGGGATCCAGGATTGGGGGATTTGGGAGCGGGGATTGGGGTTTGGGAGCAGGGATTTGGGATTTGGGAGCAGGGATTGGGGGATTTGGGATTTGGGGGATTTGGGAGCGGAGATTGGGGGGTTTGGGATCCAGGATTGGGGGATTTGGGAGCAGGGATTGGGGGGATTTGGGAGCGGGGATTTGGGATTGAAATTTGGGGATTTAGGAACAAAATTTGGGGATTTGGGGTTGGGAATTTGGGGATTTGGGGTTGAAATTTTGGGGATTTGAGGATTTGGGGATTGGGGGATTTGGGAGCAGGGATTGGGGGATTTAGGATCAGGGATTGGGGGTTTGGGAGCAGGGATTGGGGTTTGGGATTGGGGAATTGGGGAGTGGGGATTTGGAATCCAGGATTTGGGGGATTTGGGATCCAGGATTGGGGGGTTTGGGAGCAGGGATTGGGGGCTTTGGGATCCAGGATTGGGGGATTTAGGAGCGGGGATTGGGGGGTTTGGGAGTGGGGATTGAGGGATTTGGGATTGGGGGGTTTGGGAGCAGAGATTTGGGGGTTTGGGTTTGGGGGATTTGGGAGCGGGGATTGGGGGATTTAGGAGCAGGGATTTGGGATTTGGAGATTTGGGATTGGGGGTTTGGGATCCAGGATTTGGGGGATTTGGGAGCAGGGATTGGGGGGTTTGGGAGCGGGGATTGGGGTTTGGGATTGGGGAATTGGGGATGGGGATTTGGGATCCAGGATTGGGGGGTTTGGGAGCAGGGATTGGGGGGTTTGGGAGCGGGGATTGGGGTTTGGGATTGGGGAATTGGGGATGGGGATTTGGGATCCAGGATTGGGGGGTTTGGGAGCGGGGACTGGGGGATTTAGGAGCGGGGATTGGGGGATTTGGGAGCGGGGATTGGGGGATTTGGGATCCGGGATCCAGGATTGGGGGTTTGGGAGCAGGGATTGGGGGATTTGGGAGCGGGGATTTGGGATTTGGGGATTTAGGATGAGAATTCCAGGATTTGGGATGGAAATTCTGAGATTTAGGATCAAAATTTGGGGATTTGGGATCAGGGATTTGGGGGTTTGGGAGCAGAGATTGGGGGGATTTGGGATCTGGGATTTGGGGATTTCGGGTTGGGGATTTGGGGATTCAGGAACAAAATTTGGGGATTTTGGGTTGGGAATTTGGGGATTTGGGGATTTGGGATTGGGCATTTGGGATCTGGGACTGGGGGATTTGGGATTGAGGGATTTGGGGATTTGGGATCAGGGATTGGGGGATTTGGGCATTTGGGATTTAGGGATTTGGGATCCGGTATTGGGGATTTGGAATGAAGGATTTGGGGATTTGGGATGGAAATTCTGAGATTTAGGATCGAAATTTGAGGATTTGGGGTTGGGGATTTGGGGATTTGGGATTGGGGGATTGGGATCCGGGATTTGGGGATTCTGGAACAATATTTGGGGATTTGGGGTTGGGAGTTCTGGGAATTTGGGATTGGGGGGTTTGGGATTGGGGATTTGGGGATTTGTGATCCGGGATTTGGGGATTCAGGAACAAAAGTTGGGAATTTGAGGTTGGGAATTTGGGGATTTGAGGATTTGGGGTTGAAATTTTGGGCATTTGGGATTGGGGATTTGGGGATTGGGGGTTGGGGATTTGGGAGCGGGGATTGGGGGATTTGTGGTTGGGGATTTGGGATTTGGGGGATTTGGGATGTAAATTTGGGGAATCTGGAACAATATTTGGGGATTTGGGGTTGGGAATTTGGGGATTTGGGATCAGGGATTGGGGATTTGGCGATTCAGGGATTTGGGATGGAGGATTCAGTGATTTGGGATGGAAATTCTGAGATTTGGGATCAAAATTTGGGGATTTGGGGTTGAAATTTTGGGGATTTGGAGATTTGGGATGCAGGGATTTGGGACTGAAATTCTGAGATTTAGGATCGAAATTTGGGGATTTGTGGTTGGGATTTTGGGGATTCAGGAACAAAATTTGGGGATTGGGAATTTGGGGATTTGGGGATATGGGGATTGGGAGGTCTGGGAATTTCGGGATTTGGGATTGGGGATTTAGGATCGAAATTTGGGGATTAAGGAACAAAATTTGGGGATTTGGGGTGGGAATTTTGGGGATTTGGGGATTTGGGATTGGGGGATTTGGGGTTGGGGGATTGGGGGATTTGGGGATTTGGGGGATTGGGGATTTGGGAATTTGGGATGGAAATTTGGGGATTCAGGAACAAAATTTGGGCATTTGCGGTTGGGAGTTCTGGGGATTTTCGTTTGGGGATTTGGGATTTGGGGATTTGGGATTGAAATTCTGAGATTTACGATCAAAATTTGGGGTCGGGAATTTGGGAATTCCGGGATTTAGGATCGGGGATTTGAGATCCAGGATTGGAGGATTTGGGGATTTGGGGTTGGGGATCGGGGATTTGGGGATTTGGGATGGAAATTCTGAGATTTAGGATCGAAATTTGGGGATTTGGGATTGGGGATTTGGGATCCGGGATTGGGCGATTTGGGATTGGAGATTTGGGAGCGGGGATTGGGGGATTTAGGATCGGGGATTTGGGGGATTTGGGATTGGGGGATTTGGGATGAAGAGTTGGGGATTCGGGGTTGAAAGTTTGGGGATTTGAGGATTTGGGATCGGGGATTTGGCGATTGGGGGTTGGGGGATTTGGGATCGGGGATTTGGGGACTTGGGATTGAAATTCTGAGATTTGGGGATTCAGGAACAAAACTTTTTTCACATGAAACTTCCAAAAAACCCTGAAAAACTCCAAAAATCCCCCCCAAAATTCCCAAATTTTCCCCCAAATTGCCCAATTTTCCCTAAAATTCCCAATTTTCCCCCAAAAATTCCACAAAAGCTTCCAAAAAAAAAAACCCCAAAAATTCACAAAAATATTTCCCGAAATTCCTCAAAAATTCCCAAAGATTTCCTAAAAATTCCCACAAAATTACAAAAAAAAACCTCAAAAAAATCCCAAAAATTTAAAAAAATCTCCCAAAATTCTTTCCTAAAATTCCCAAAGAACTCCTAAAAAGAAATTCCAAAAAACCTCCCAAAAATATTTCCCAAAATTCCCAAAAAAATCCTAAAAAATACCCAAAAAATAAAATAAATTTAAAAAAAACCCCTCAAAAACTCCCAAAATTTACGTCCCAAAAACCACTGAAAATTTCCCTAAAATCCCCCAAAAATATCCCAAAATTCCCCCCAAAATTCCCCAATTTTCCCAAAATAACCAAAAAAATCCCAAAATTCCAAACTTTTCCCCAAAAAACTCAAACAAAAATCCCCCTAAAATTCCCAGAATCCCCAAAAATTCCCAGGATTGCCCCCAAAACTCCCAAAAATTCACAAAAATTTCTTCCCAAAAAAATCCCCAAAATTCGCAGAATTCAAGAAAAAAAAATCCCAAAAAAATCCCCAAAAATTCCACAAAAAACCTCCCAAAAATTCCCTAAAAATTTTTTTTTAAATCCACAAAAAAAATTAAAAAAACCTCCTAAAATTATTTCCCAAAATTCCAAAAAAATCCTGAAAAAATCCAAAAACCACCCTCGAAAAATCCAAAAAAAACCCCTCGAAAAATCCCAAAAAATTCAAATAAAAATTAAAAAAAAACCCAAAAAAATCCCAGAAAAGCTCCAAAATCGCCCAATATTTACCAAATTTTCCTCAAATTGCCAAATTTTCCCAAAAAATCCCAATTTTCCCCCAAAATTCCCAAAAATTCCACAAAAGCTTCCCAAAAAAATCCCCAAAACCATTTCCCGAAATTCCTCCAAAATTCCCAAAGATTTCCTAAAAAATTCCCTCAAAATTAGAAAAAAATTCCCAAAAATTAAAAAAAAATCTCCCAAAATTCTTTCCTAAAATTCCCAAAGAACTCCTAAAAAGAAATTCCAAAAAACCTCCCAAAAATATTTCCCAAAATTCCCAAAAAAATCCTAAAAAATACCCAAAAAATAAAATAAATTTAAAAAAACCCCTCAAAAACTCCCAAAATTTAAGTCCCAAAAACCACTGAAAATTTCCCTAAAATCCCCCAAAAATATCCCAAAATTCCCCCCAAAAATTCTCCAATTTTCCCAAAATAACCAAAAAAATCCCAAAATTCCAAACTTTTCCCCAAAAAACTCAAACAAAAATCCCCCTAAAATTCCCAGAATCCCCAAAAATTCCCAGGATTGCCCCCAAAACTCCCAAAAATTCACAAAAAATTCTTCCCCCAAAATCCCCAAAATTCACAGAGTTCGAGAAAAAAAAAAATCCCCAAAAAATCCCCAAAAATTCCACAAAAAACCTCCCAAAAATTCCCTAAAAAATTTTTTTAAAAATCCACAAAAAAAATTAAAAAAACCTCCTAAAATTATTTCCCAAAATTCCAAAAAAATCCTGAAAAAATCCAAAAACCACCCTCGAAAAATCCAAAAAAAACCCTTGAAAAATCCCAAAAATTCAAATAAAAATCCCAAAAAAACCCAAAAAAATCCCAGAAAAGCTCCAAAATCGCCCAAAAATTCCCAAATTTTCCTCAAATTGCCCAATTTTCCCAAAAATTCCCAATTTTCCCCCAGAATTCCCAAAAATTCCACAAAAGCTTCCCAAAAAAATCCCTAAAACTATTTCCCGAAATTCCTCCAAAATTCCCAAAGATTTCCTAAAAAATTCCCTCAAAATTAGAAAAAAATTCCCAAAAATTAAAAAAAAATCTCCCAAAATTCTTTCCTAAAATTCCCAAAGAACTCCTAAAAAGAAATTCCAAAAAACCTCCCAAAAATATTTCCCAAAATTCCCAAAAAAATCCTAAAAAATACCCAAAAAATAAAATAAATTTAAAAAAAACCCCTCAAAAACTCCCAAAATTTAAGTCCCAAAAACCACTGAAAATTTCCCTAAAATCCCCCAAAAATATCCCAAAATTCCCCCCAAAAATTCCCCAATTTCCCCAAAATCACCAAAAAATCCCAAAATTCCAATTTTTTCCCCAAAAAACTCAAACAAAAATCCCCCTAAAATTCCCAGAATCCCCAAAAATTCCCAGGATTGCCCCCAAAACTCCCAAAAATTCACAAAAAATTCTTCCCCAAAAAATCCCCAAAATTCACAGAGTTCGAGAAAAAAAAAATCCCCAAAAAATCCCCAAAAATTCCACAAAAAACCTCCCAAAAATTCCCTAAAAAAATTTTTTAAAAATCCACAAAAAAAAATTTAAAAACCCTCCTAAAATTATTTCCCAAAATTCCAAAAAAATCCTGAAAAAATCCAAAAACCACCCTCGAAAAATCCAAAAAAAAACCCTCGAAAAATCCCAAAAATTCAAATAAAAATCCCAAAAAAACCCAAAAAAATCCCAGAAAAGCTCCAAAATCGCCCAATATTTACCAAATTTTCCTCAAATTGCCAAATTTTCCCAAAAAATCCCAATTTTCCCCCAAAATTCCCAAAAATTCCACAAAAGCTTCCCAAAAAAAATCCCCAAAACCATTTCCCGAAATTCCTCCAAAATTCCCAAAGATTTCCTAAAAAATTCCCTCAAAATTAGAAAAAAATTCCCAAAAATTAAAAAAAATCTCCCAAAATTCTTTCCTAAAATTCCCAAGGAACTCCTAAAAAGAAATTCCAAAAAACCTCCCAAAAATATTTCCCAAAATTCCCAAAAAAATCCTAAAAAATACCCAAAAAATAAAATAAATTTTTAAAAAACCCCTCAAAAACTCCCAAAATTTACGTCCCAAAAACCACTGAAAATTTCCCTAAAATCCCCCAAAAATATCCCAAAATTCCCCCCAAAAATTCCCCAATTTCCCCAAAATCACCAAAAAATCCCAAAATTCCAATTTTTTCCCCAAAAAACTCAAACAAAAATCCCCCTAAAATTCCCAGAATCCCCAAAAATTCCCAGGATTGCCCCCAAAACTCCCAAAAATTCACAAAAAATTCTTCCCCCAAAATCCCCAAAATTTGCAGAATTCAAGAAAAATATCCCCAAAAAAATCCCCAAAAATTCCACAAAAAACCTCCCAAAAATTCCCTAAAAAATTTTTTTAAAATCCACAAAAAAATTTAAAAAAACCTCCTAAAATTATTTCCCAAAATTCCAAAAAAAAAATCCTGAAAAAATCCAAAAACCACCCTCGAAAAATCCAAAAAAAACCCTCGAAAAATCCCAAAAAATTCAAATAAAAATTAAAAAAAAAACCAAAAAAATCCCAGAAAAGCTCCAAAATCGCCCAATATTTACCAAATTTTCCTCAAATTGCCAAATTTTCCCAAAAATTCCCAATTTTCCCCCAGAATTCCCAAAAATTCCACAAAAGCTTCCCAAAAAAAATCCCCAAAACCATTTCCCGAAATTCCTCCAAAATTCCCAAAGATTTCCTAAAAAATTCCCTCAAAATTAGAAAAAAATTCCCAAAAATTAAAAAAAAATCTCCCAAAATTCTTTCCTAAAATTCCCAAAGAACTCCTAAAAAGAAATTCCAAAAAACCTCCCAAAAATATTTCCCAAAATTCCCAAAAAAATCCTAAAAAATACCCAAAAAATAAAATAAATTAAAAAAAAACCCCTCAAAAACTCCCAAAATTTAAGTCCCAAAAACCACTGAAAATTTCCCTAAAATCCCCCAAAAATATCCCAAAATTCCCCCCAAAAATTCCCCAATTTCCCCAAAATCACCAAAAAATCCCAAAATTCCAATTTTTTCCCCAAAAAACTCAAACAAAAATCCCCCTAAAATTCCCAGAATCCCCAAAAATTCCCAGGATTGCCCCCAAAACTCCCAAAAATTCACAAAAAATTCTTCCCCAAAAAATCCCCAAAATTCACAGAGTTCGAGAAAAAAAAAAATCCCCAAAAAATCCCCAAAAATTCCACAAAAAGCCTCTCAAAAATTCCCTAAAATTTTTTTTAAATCCACAAAAAATTGAAAAAAAAAACTCCCAAAATTATTTCCCAAAATTCAAAAAAAATCCCCACAGAAATCCAAAAACCACCCTCGAAAAATCCAAAAAAAACCCTTGAAAAATCCCAAAAATTCAAATAAAAATCCCAAAAAAACCCAAAAAAATCCCAGAAAAGCTCCAAAATCGCCCAATATTTACCAAATTTTCCTCAAATTGCCAAATTTTCCCAAAAATTCCCAATTTTCCCCCAGAATTCCCAAAAATTCCACAAAAGCTTCCCAAAAAAAATCCCTAAAACTGTTTCCCAAAATTCCTCCAAAATTCCCAAAGATTTCCTAAAAAATTCCCTCAAAATTAGAAAAAAATTCCCTCAAAATTAGAAAAAAAATTCCCAAAAATTAAAAAAAATCTCCCAAAATTCTTTCCTAAAATTCCCAAAGAACTCCTAAAAAGAAATTCCAAAAAACCTCCCAAAAATATTTCCCAAAATTCCCCAAAAAATCCTAAAAAATACCCAAAACATCCCCTCAAAAATTCCAAAAAATAAAGAAAAAACCCCCAAAAACCACTGAAAATTTCCCTAAAATTCCCCAAAAATATCCCAAAATCCCCCCAAAAATTCCCAAATTTTCCCCCAAATTGCCCAATTTTCCCAAAAATTCCCGATTTTCCCCCAAAATTCCCCAAAAATTCCCCCCTCACCTTCCAGCTGGGTCTCCAGGATGTGGAGGCTGTTGTGGAACGCCTGCAGCGCCCGGCGCAGCGCGGTCGGAGCCCCCGAAATTCCCGAATTTCCTGGAATTCCCGGATTTCCCTGGGTGCCCTCGGCCTCCTGGGGCTCCTCGGGGATTTTTGGGAATTCTGGGAATTCGGGGATTTGGGGAATTTCGGGAATTTCGGGGCTTTCAGCCATGAAGAGGAAAGTGCGGCCGATGGTGGCCCAGGCGCGCTGCTGCTCCACGGGGTCACGGAGGGAGCGGGCCAGGGACAGGTGCTGCAGCTGGTGCTGGGGCAAAAAACAGCAAAATTGGGCAAAAATGGGGAAAAAATGGGGATTTTGGGTGAAATTTGGGAAAAAATTGGGAAAAAATTGGGTGAAAAAGGGAAGAAAATGGGGAAAATGAGGAGAAAAATCAGGAGCGCTGCTGCTCCACGGGGTCACGGAGGGAGCGGGCCAGGGACAGGTGCTGCAGCTGGTGCTGGGGAAAAAAACAGCAAAATTGGGCAAAAATGGGGAAAAAATGGGGATTTTGGGTGAAATTTGGGAAAAAATTTGGAAAAATTTGGAAAAAATTGGGGGAAATTGGGAGGAATTTGCTGCTCTGAGGGGTCACTGAGGGAACGGTCCAGGGCCAGGGGCTGCAGCTGGGGCTGGGGGAAAAAACAGCAAAATTGGGTAAAAATGGGGAAATTGGTGAAAAATGGGGAAAAATGGGACATTTTGTGAGAAATTTGGGGAAAATTTGGGAAAAAAATTGGGAAAAATTGGTTAAAATTGGGGGAAATTGAGAGCAATTTGCTGCTCTGAGGGGCCCGAGAGACGCCAGGGCTGGGAGAGGGGCTGGAGATGGGGCTGAGGGAAAATGGGGGAAAAAATGGGGAAAAAAAGGGGGAAATTGGTTCAAATTGGGAAAAATGGGACATTTTGGGAGAAATTTGGGTGTAATTGGGAAAAAATGGGAAAAATTGGGAAAAAATTGGAGAAATTGGGAGAAATTTTGAGCAATTTCTTGCTCTGAGGGGTCACTGAGGGAGCGGGCCAGGGACAGGGGCTGCAGCTGGGGCTGGGGCAAAAAACAGCAAAATTGGGCAAAAATGGGGAAAAAAAGGATGTTGTGGGGGAAATTTGGGAAAAATGGGGAAAAAATTGGTTAAAATTGGGAAAAATAAGGAGAAATTGGGAGCAATTTGTTGCTCTGAGGGGCCCGAGAGACGTGAGGCCTGGGAGAGGGGCTGGAGATGGGGCTGAGGGAAAATGGGGGAAAAATGGGGGGAAATTGGGGGGAAAAGGGAAAAATTGGGTAAAAATGGGGAAATTGGGAAGAATTGGGGGGAATTTGGGAAAAAATTGGGAAAAAATTGGTTAAAATTGGGGGAAATTGGGAGGAATTTGCTGCTCTGAGGGGCCCGAGAGACGCCAGGGCTGGGAGAGGGGCTGGAGATGGGGCTGAGGGAAAATGGGGGGAAAATGGGGAAAAAAGGGGGAATTTGGTTTAAATTGGGAAAAATGGGACATTTTGGGAGAAATTTGGGGGAAATTGGGAAAAAATTAGGTAAAAATTGGGTGAAAATTGGGAAAAATGAGGAGAAAAATCAGGAGCGCTGCTGCTCTGAGGGGTCACTGAGGGAGCGGGCCAGGGACAGGGGCTGCAGCTGGGGCTGGGGCAAAAAACAGCAAAATTGGGCAAAAATGGGGAAAAAATGGGAATTTTGGGTGAAATTTGGGAAAAAATTGGGAAAAAATTGGTTAAAATTGGACAAATTGGGAGCAATTTCTTGCTCTGAGGGGTCACTGAGGGAGTGGGCCAGGGACAGGGGCTGGAGATAGGGCTGAGGGAAAATGAGGGGAAAATGGGGAAAAATTGGGGGAAAAAAAAGACAAATTGGTTAAAAATGGAGAAATTGGGAAGAATTGGGGGAATTTGGGAAAAAATTGGGAAAAAATTGGGTAAAAATTGGTTAAAATTGGGGGAAATTGGGAGCAATTTGCTGCTCTGAGGGGTCACGGAGGGAGCGGGCCAGGGACAGGGGCTGCAGCTGGTGCTGGGGGAAAAAACAGCAAAATTGGGTAAAAACAGCAAAATTGGGGAAAAATAGGGAAAAAAAGGAAGTTTTGGGTGAAATTTGGGAAAAAACTGGGAAAAAATTGGTTAAAATTGGTAGAAATTGGGGGAAATTGGGAGCAATTTGCTGCTCTGAGGGGTCACTGAGGGAGCGGGCCAGGGACAGGTGCTGCAGCTGGTGCTGGGGCAAAAAACAGCAAAATTGGGAAAAAATGGCGAAAAAATGGGGATTTTGGGTGAAATTTGGGAAAAAATTGGTTAAAATTAGGAAAAATAAGGAGAAATTGGGAGCAATTTGCTGCTCTGAGGGGCCCGAGAGACGTGAGGCCTGGGAGAGGGGCTGGAGATGGGGCTGAGGGAAAATGGGGGGAAAATGGGAAAAAAAGGGGGAAAAAACAGAAAATTTGGTTAAAAAGGGGGAAATTGGGAAAAAATGGCCGAGATTTGGGGGAATTTGGGAAAAAATGGGAAAAAATTGGTTAAAATTCGGGAGAAATTGGGAGGAATTTGCTGCTCTGAGGGGTCCGAGAGACGCCTGGGCTGGGAGAGGGGCTGGAGATGGGGCTGAGGGAAAATGGGGGAAAAATGGGGGGAAATTGGGGGGAAAAGGGAAAAATTGGGTAAAAATGGGGAAATTGGGAAGAATTGGGGGAATTTGGGAAAAAATTGGGAAAAAATTGGTTAAAATTGGGGGAAACTGGGAGGAATTTGCTGCTCTGAGGGGCCCGAGAGACGCCAGGGCAGGGAGACGGGCTGGAGATGGGGCTGAGGGAAACTGGGGAGAAAATGGGGAAAAAAGGGGGAAATTGGTTCAAATTGGGAAAAATGGGGCATTTTGGGGGAAATTTGGGAAAAAATTGAGGAAAATTGGGAAAAGTTGGTTAAAATTGGGAGAAATTAGGAGCAATTTCTTGCTCTGAGGGGTCACTGAGGGAGCGGGCCAGGGACAGGGGCTGCAGCTGGGGCTGGGGCAAAAAACAGCAAAATTGGGCAAAAATGGGGGGGAAAAGGGAATTTTGGGTGAAATTTGGGAAAAAATGGGGAAAAAATGGGTTAAAATTGGGAAAAATAAGGAGAAATTGGGAGCAATTTGCTGCTCTGAGGGGTGCGAGAGACGCCAGGGCAGGAAGAGAGGTTGGAGATGGGGCTGAGGGAAAATGGGGAGAAAAATGGGGGGAAATTGGGGGGAAAAGGGAAAAATTGGTTAAAAAGGGGGAAATTGGGAAGAATTGGGGGGAATTTGGGAAAAAATTGGGAAAAAATTGGTTAAAATTGGGGGAAACTGGGAGGAATTTTCTGCTCTGAGGGGCCCGAGAGACGCCAGGGCAGGGAGAGGGGCTGGAGATGGGTCTGAGGGAAAATGGGGGAAAAATGGGGTGAAACTGGGGGAGAAAAGGGAAAAAATGGTTAAAAATGGGGAAATTGGGAAAATTTGGGGGAATTTGGGAAAAAATTGGGTGAAAAAGTGAAAAAAATGGGGGAAATGAGGAGAAAAATCAGGAGCACGGCTGCTCTGAGGGGTCACAGAGGGAGCGGGCCAGGGACAGGGGCTGCAGCTGGGGCTGGGGGAAAAAACAGCAAAATTGGGGAAAAATGAGGAAAAAATGGGGATTTTGGGAGAAATTTGGGAAAAAATTGGGAAAAAATTGGGTAAAAATTGGAGAAATTGGGAGGAATTTGCTGCTCTGAGGGGCCCGAGAGATGCCAGGGCTGGGAGAGGGGCTGGAGATGGGGATGAGGGAAAATAGGGGAAAAAATGGGAAAAAAAGGGGGAAATTGGTTCAAACTGGGAAAAATTGGGGACATTCTGGGTGAAATTTGGGGGAAATTGGGAAAAAATTAGGTAAAAATTGGGAAAAATTGGTGAAAATTGGGAGAAATTTCAAGCAGTTTCTTGCTCTGAGGGGTCACTGAGGGAGCGGGCCAGGGACAGGTGCTGCAGCTGGGGCTGGGGCAAAAAACAGCAACATTGGGAAAAAATGGGGAAAATTGGGAATAATTGAGGGGGATTTGGGAAAAAATTGGGAAAAAATTGGTTAAAATTGGAGAAATTGGGAGGAATTTGCTGCTCTGAGGGGCCCGAGAGACGCCAGGGCTGGGAGAGGGGCTGGAGATGGGTCTAAGGGAAAATGGGGAGAAAAATGGGGTGAAATTGGGGGAAAAAAGGGAAAAATTGGTTCAAATTGGGAAAAATGGGGGCCATTCTGGGCGAATTTGGGAAAAAATTGGGTGAAAAAGAGAAAAAAATGGGAAAAATGAGGAGAAAAATCAGGAGCGCGGCTGCTCTGAGGGGTCACAGAGGGAGCGGGCCAGGGACAGGGGCTGCAGCTGGGGCTGGGGCAAAAAACAGCAAAATTGGGTAAAAATGGGGAAAAAATGGGGATTTTGGGTGAAATTTGGGAAAAAATTGGGAAAAAATTGGAGAAATTGGGAGGAATTTGCTGCTCTGAGGGGCCCGAGAGACGCCAGGGCTGGGAGAGGGGCTGGAGATGGGGCTGAGGGAAAATGGGGGAAAAATGGGGGAAAAAGGGGGAATTTGGTTAAAAATGGGGAAAATGAAAAAAATTGGGGGGAATTTGGGAAAAAATTGGGAAAAATTGGGTGAAAAAATGGGAAAAATAGGGAGAAAAATCAGGAGCGCGGCTGCTCTGAGGGGTCACGGAGGGAGCGGGCCAGGGACAGGGGCTGCAGCTGGGGCTGGGGCAAAAAACAGCAAAATTGGGGAAAAATGGGGAAAAAATGGGGATTTTGGGTGAAATTTGGGAAAAAATTGGGAAAAAATTGGTTAAAATTGGGGGAAATTGGGAGGAATTTGCTGCTCTGAGGGGCCCGAGAGACGTGAGGCCTGGGAGAGGGGCTGGAGATGGGGCTGAGGGAAAATGGGGGGAAAAGGGGGAAAAAAGGGAAAAATTGGTTCAAATTGGGAAAAATGGGGGACAGTCTGGGTGAAATTTGGGGGAAATTGGGAAAAAATTAGGTAAAAATTGGGTGAAAAAGTGAAAAAAATGGGGAAAATGAGGAGAAAAATCAGGAGCGCTGCTGCTCTGAGGGGTCACTGAGGGAGCGGGCCAGGGACAGGGGCTGCAGCTGAGGCTGGGGCAAAAAACAGCAAAATTGGGGAAAAATGGGGAAAAAAAGGAAGTTTTGGGGGAAATTTGGGAAAAAATTGGGAAAAATGGGGAAAAAATTGGGAAAAAATTGGAGAAATTGGGAGGAATTTGCTGCTCTGAGGGGCCCGAGAGACGCCAGGCCTGGGAGAGGGGCTGGAGATGGGGCTGAAGGGAAAATGGGGGGAAAAATGGGGTGAAATTGGGGGGAAAAAGGGAAAATTGGTTAAAAATGGGAAAATTGGGGGGAATTTGGTAAAAATTTGGGTGAAAAAGAGAAAAAAATGGGGAAAATGAGGAGAAAAATCAGGAGCGCTGCTGCTCTGAGGGGTCACTGAGGGAGCGGGCCAGGGACAGGGGCTGCAGCTGAGGCTGGGGCAAAAAACAGCAAAATTGGGCAAAAATGGGGAAAAAAAGGAAGTTTTGGGTGAAATTTGGGAAAAAATTGGGAAAAAATTGGAGAAATTGGGAGGAATTTGCTGCTCTGAGGGGTCCGAGAGACGCCAGGGCAGGGAGAGGGGCTGGAGATGGGGCTGAGGGAAAATGGGGAAAAAAAGGGGGAAATTGGTTCAAATTTTGAAAAATGGGACATTTTGGGAGAAATTTGGGTGAATTTGGGAAAAATTGGGAAAAATTTGAGTGAAAAAGTGAAAAAATGGGGAAAATGAGGAGAAAAATCAGGAGCGCTGCTGCTCTGAGGGGTCACTGAGGGAGCGGGCCAGGGACAGGGGCTGCAGCTGAGGCTGGGGCAAAAAACAGCAAAATTGGGGAAAAATGGGAAAAATTGGGAAAAAATGGAGAAAATTGGGAATAATTGAGGGGGATTTGGGAAAAAATTGGTTAAAATTGGGGGAAATTGGGAGCAATTTGTGGCTCTGAGGGGCCCGAGAGACGCCAGGGCTGGGAGAGGGGCTGGAGATGGGGCTGAGGGAAAATGGGGGAAAAATGGGGTGAAATTGGGGGAAAAAGAGGGAAAATTCGTTAAAATTTGGAAAAATGGGGCATTTTGGGAGAAATTTGGGGGAAATTTGGAAAAACCTGTGAAAAATTGGGGAAATGTTGGTTAAAATTGGGAGAAATTTTGAGCAATTTCTTGCTCTGAGGGGTCACTGAGGGAGCGGGCCAGGGCCAGGGGCTGCAGCTGGGGCATGGGATCAGAGGAACCCAAGAATGGAAATTTGTCTTCCCCAAAATTCCAAACTCCCAAAATTCCAACGCCAGCATTCCCAGAATCCCCTGCCATTCCCAGAATTCCCAGAATTCCCAGAATTCCCTCACCTGCAGAGCCTCTGGGAAGTTCTGGAGCTCGGCCAGGCGCTCCCCGACCTTGCGGTGAGCGACGGCGCAGCCCAGGGCGTCCCCAGAGCCCTGCAGGAGCTGCAGCTCCCAGCGGTGCTGGGCCAGGGCCTCCTGGAACCGACCTGGAGAGGGAAAAACCCCATAAACCTGATCCTATAAACCCCATAAACCTGATCCTATAAACCCCATGGATCCCATAAACCCCATGGATCCCATGGACCCCATAACCCAGAGCCCTGCAGCAGCTGCAGCTCCCGGCGGTGCTGGGCCAGGGCCTCCTGGAACCGACCTGGAGAGGGAAATATCCCATAAACCTGACCCTATAAACCCCATGGATCCCATAAACCGGATCCCATAAACCCCATAACCCCATAAACCCCATGGATCCCATAGACCTGATCCCATAAACCCCATGGATCCCATAAACCCCATAACCCTGATCCCATAACCCTGATCCATAAACCCCATAAACTCCATAATCCCCATAACCCTGATCCCATAACCCTGATCCTATAAACCCCATAAACCCCATGGATCCCATAACCCCGATCCCATAAACCCCATAAACCTGATCCCATAAACCCCATAGATCCCATAGATCCCATAACCCTGATCCCATAACACTGAGCTCATAAATCCCATAAACCCCATGGATCCCATAACCCAGAGCCCTGCAGCAGCTGCAGCTCCCGGCGGTGCTGGGCCAGGGCCTCCTGGAACCGACCTGGAGAGGGAAATATCCCATAAACCTGATCCTATAAACCCCATAAACCTGATCCTATAAACCCTATAAACCTGATCCTATAAACCCCATAAACCTGATCCTATAAACCCCATAAACCTGATCCTATAAACTCCATGGATCCTGTACACCCCATAAACCCCACAGACCCCATAACCCAGAGCCCTGCAGGAGCTGCAGCTCCCGGCGGTGCTGGGCCAGGGCCTCCTGGAACCGACCTGGAGAGGGAAATATCCCATAAACCCTGATCCTATAAACCCCATGGACCCCATAAACCTGATCCTATAAACCCCATAACCCTATAACCCTGATCCTATAAACCCCATAGACCTGATCCTATAAACCCCATAGACCTGATCCTATAAACCCCATAGACCTGACCCCATAAACCTCATGGATCCCATAGACCTGACCCCATAAACCTCGATCCTATAAACCCTATAAACCCCAAAAACACCATAAACCCCATAGATCCCATAGACCTGATCCTATAAACCCCATGGATCCCATAGACCCCATGGACCCCATAACCCTGATCCTATAAACCCCATGGATCCCATAGACCCCATGGACCCCATAACCCTGATCCCATAACCCTGATCCTATAAATCCCCATCACGCTGATCCCATAAATCCTGGCTCTGATCTCAGAATCCCAGCCCTGATCCCACAAATCTCCAGCCCCATTCCCATTCCCCATTCCCAGTTCCCATTCCCAGAATTCCCATTTTCCCATGGAATTCCCATTTTCCCATGGAATCCCCACCATTTCCAGCCAGGATCTCCCCATTCCCAGTTTTCCCAGTTCCCATTCCCAGTTTCCCATTCCCAGTTTCCCATTCCCAGTTCCCATTCCCATATTCCCATTTTCCCGTTCCCAGAATTCCCATTTTTCCATGGAATTCCCACCCTTTGCAGCCAGGATTTCTCCCATTCCCATTCCCAGAATTCCCAGAATTCCCATTCCCAATTTCCCATTCCCAGATCTCCCATTCCCATTCCCATTTTCCCATTCCCAGAATTCCCATTTTCCCATGGAATCCCCACCATTTCCAGCCAGGATTTCTCCTATTCCCATTCCCAGAATTCCCATTTTCCCATGGAATTCCCATTTTCCCATGGAATTCCCACCATTTCCAGCCAGGATTTCTCCATTCCCATTCCCAGAATTCCCATTTTTCCATGGAATTCCCGTTTTTCCATGGAATTCCCGTTTTTCCATGGAATTCCCACCATTTCCAGCCAGGATTTCTCCCATTCCCATTCCCAGAATTCCCGTTTTTCCATGGAATTCCCGTTTTTCCATGGAATTCCCACCATTTCCACCCAGGATTTCTCCCATTCCCATTCCCATTTTCCCATTCCCAGAATTCCCATTCCCAGAATTCCCATTTTCCCATGGAATCCCCACTGTTTGCAGCCAGGATTTCTCCCATTCCCATTTTTCCATGGAATTCCCAGTTTCCCATGGAATTCCCACCATTTCCAGCCAGGATTTCTCCCATTCCCATTTTCCCATTTTCCCATTCCCAGTTTCCCATTTTCCCATATTCCCATTTTCCCATGGAATTCCCATTTTCCCATGGAATCCCCACCATTTCCAGCCAGGATCTCCCCATTCCCATTCCCAGTTTCCCATTCCCAGAATTCCCATTTTCCCTGGAATTCCCATTTTTCCATGGAATTCCCACCATTTCCAGCCAGGATTTCTCCCATTCCCATTCCCAGAATTCCCATTTTCCCATGGAATTCCCATTTTTCCATGGAATCCCCACCATTTCCAGCCAGGATTTCTCCATTCCCATTCCCAGAATTCCCATTTTCCCATGGAATTCCCATTTTTCCATGGAACTCCCACCATTTCCAGCCAGGATTTCTCCATTCCCATTCCCAGTTCCCATTCCCAGTTTCCCAGTTCAAAATTCCCAGTTTTCCCAGTTCCATTCCCATTCTCCCATTCCCAGTTTCCCATTTTTCCATTCCCAGAATTCCTATTTTCCCATGGAATTCCCACTTTTCCATGGAATTCCCATTTTCCCATGGAATTCCCACCGTTTCCAGCCAGGATCTCCCCATTCCCAGTTTCCCATTCCCATTCCCAATTTCCCCATTCCCAGTTTCCCATTCCCAGAATTCCCACTTTTCCCATGGAATTCCCACCATTTCCAGCCAGGATCTCCCCATTCCCATTCCCATTTTCACATTCCCAGAATTCCCATTCCCCATTCCCATTTCCCATTCCCATTTTCCCAGTTCCCATTCCCAGTTCAAAATTCCCATTCCCATTTTCCCATTCCCAGTTTCCCATTCCCATTCCAGAATTCCCACTTTTCCCTGGAATTCCCATTTTTCCATGGAATCCCCACCCTTTGCAGCCAAGATTTCTCCCATTCCCATTTTCCCAGTTTCCCATTCCCAGAATTCCCATTTTTCCATGGAATTCCCATTTTTCCCTGGAATTCCCACCATTTCCAGCCAGGATCTCTCCCATTCCCATTTTCCCATTTTCCCATTCCCAGAATTCCCATTTTTCCCTGGAATTCCCAGTTTTCCATGGAATTCCCACCATTTCCAGCCAGGATTTCTCCATTCCCATTCCCAGAATTCCCATTTTCCCATGGAATTCCCGTTTTCCATGGAATCCCCACCATTTCCAGCCAGGATTTCTCCATTCCCATTCCCAGAATTCCCATTTTCCCATGGAATTCCCATTTTCCCATGGAATTCCCACCATTTCCAGCCAGGATTTCTCCCATTCCCAGTTCCCATTCCCCATTCCCAGTTCCCATTCCCCATTCCCAGTTCCCATTCCCATTTTCCCATTTTTCCATGGAATTCCCGTTTTCCATGGAATTCCCGTTTTTCCATGGAATTCCCATTTTTCCATGGAATTCCCACCACTTCCAGCCAGAATTTCTCCATTCCCATTCCCATTTTCCCATTCCCAGAATTCCCATTTTTCCATGGAATTCCCACCATTTCCAGATCTCCCCATTCCCATTCCCATTCCCAGAATTCCCATTCCCAATTTCCCAGTTCCCATTCCCAGTTTCCCATTCCCAGTTTCCATTCCCAGTTTCCCAGTTCAGAATTCCCGCTTTCCCATGGAATCCCCACCGTTTCCAGCCAGGATTTCTCCATTCCCATTCCCAGAATTCCCATTTTTCCATGGAATTCCCATTTTCCCATGGAATTCCCACCATTTCCAGCCAGGATCTCTCCATTCCCATTCCCAGAATTCCCATTCCCATTCCCATTTCCCATTCCCAATTCCCCATTCCCAGTTTGAATTCCCAGTTCCCATTCCCAGTTTCCCATTCCCAGAATTCCCTCTTTTCCATGGAATTCCCACCGTTTCCAGCCAGGATTTCTCCCATTCCCATTTTCCCATTCTCCCATTCCCAGAATTCCCACTTTTCCATGGAATTCCCATTTTTCCATGGAATTCCCATTTTCCCATGGAATTCCCACCATTTCCAGCCAGGATTTCTCCATTCCCATTCCCAGAATTCCCATTTTCCCATGGAATTCCCATTTTCCCATGGAATTCCCATTTTTCCCTGGAATTCCCACCATTTCCAGCCAGGATTTCTCCCATTCCCATTTTCCCATTTTCCCATTCCCAGAATTCCCATTTTCCCATGGAATTCCCATTTTTCCATGGAATCCCCACCATTTCCAGCCAGGATCTCCCCATTCCCATTCCCAGAATTCCCATTTTCCCATGGAATTCCCATTTTTCCATGAAATTCCCACCGTTTCCAGCCAGGATTTCTCCATTCCCATTCCCAGAATTCCCATTTTCCCATGGAATTCCCATTTTTCCATTGAATTCCCACCATTTCCAGCCAGGATTTCTCCCATTCCCATTCCCAGTTTCCCATTCCCAGAATTCCCATTTTTCCATGGAATTCCCACCCTTTGCAGCCAGGATTTCTCCCATTCCCATTCCCAGTTTCCCATTTTCCCATTCCCATTCCCATTCCCATTTTTCCATGGAATTCCCATTTTCCCATGGAATCCCCACCGTTTCCAGCCAGGATTTCTCCATTCCCATTCCCATATTCCCGTTTTTCCATGGAATTCCCATTTTCCCATGGAATCCCCACCATTTCCAGCCAGGATCTCCCCATTCCCATTCCCAGTTTCCCATTCCCATATTCCCAGTTTCCCATGGAATTCCCATTTTTCCATGGAATTCCCACCATTTCCAGCCAGGATTTCTCCCATTCCCATTCCCATTCCCAGAATTCCCATTTTTCCATGGAATTCCCAGTTTTCCATGGAATTCCCATTTTCCCATGGAATTCCCACCATTTCCAGCCAGGATTTCTCCATTCCCATATTCCCGTTTTTCCATGGAATTCCCACTTTTCCATGGAATTCCCACCATTTCCAGCCAGGATTTCTCCCATTCCCATTCCCAGAATTCCCATTTTCCCATGGAATTCCCATTTTTCCATGGAATCCCCACCATTTCCAGCCAGGATTTCTCCATTCCCATTCCCAGAATTCCCATTTTCCCATGGAATTCCCATTTTCCCATGGAATTCCCACCATTTCCAGCCAGGATTTCTCCATTCCCATTCCCAGAATTCCCATTTTTCCATGGAATTCCCACCATTTCCAGCCAGGATCTCCCCATTCCCAATTTCCCATTCCCCATTCCCATTCCCAGTTTCCCTTTCCCTTTCCCATTCCCATTCCCAGAATTCCCATTCCCAGAATTCCCGTTTTTCCATGGAATTCCCATTTTTCCATGGAATCCCCACCATTTCCAGCCAGGATTTCTCCATTCCCTTTCCCATATTCCCATTTTCCCATGGAATTCCCATTTTCCCATGGAATCCCCACCGTTTCCAGCCAGGATCTCCCCATTCCCATTCCCATTTTCCCATTCCCATTTTCCCATTTTCCCATGGAATTCCCGTTTTCCATGGAATCCCCACCATTTCCAGCCAGGATTTCTCCATTCCCATTTTCCCATGGAATTCCCACCATTTCCAGCCAGGATTTCTCCCATTCCCATTTTCCCTGGAATTCCCATTTTTCCATGGAATTCCCATTTTCCCATGGAATTCCCACCATTTCCAGCCAGGATTTCTCCCATTCCCATTTTCCCATTTTCCCATTCCCAGAATTCCCATTTTCCCATGGAATTCCCATTTTCCCATGGAATTCCCACCGTTTCCAGCCAGGATCTCTCCCATTCTGTTGCACGCCGCCGCCTCCTCGGCCGCGTTCCCGTCCCGCCGCGATTTTTCCTTGGATTTTTCCAGCTCTGGAAAATTCCCAATTAAAAAAAAATTAAATTAAATTAAATTAAAAAAAATAAATTAAATGTAATTAAATTAAAATTAAATTAAATTAAATTAAAATTAAATTAAATTATATTAAATTAAATTATATTAAATTAAATTAAACTAAATTAAATTATATTAAATTAAATTAAATTATATTATATTAAATTAAATTAAATTAAAATTAAATTTAAATTAAATTAAAATTAAATTAAATTAAATTGAATTAAATTGAATTAAATTATATTATATTAAAATAAATTAAATTAAATTAAAATTAAATTAAATTAATTTAAATTAAATTAATTTAAGTTAAATTAAATTAAATTTAAATTAAATTTAAATTAAATTAAATTAATTTAAATTAAATTAAATTAAATTATATTAAATTAAATTAAATTATACTAAATTAAATTTAATTTAATTTAAATTAAATTAAATTTAAATTAAATTATATTAAATTAAATTAAACTAAATTAAATTATATTAAATTAAATTAAATTATATTATATTAAATTAAATTAAATTAAAATTAAATTTAAATTAAATTAAAATTAAATTAAATTAAATTGAATTAAATTGAATTAAATTATATTATATTAAAATAAATTAAATTAAATTAAAATTAAATTAAATTAATTTAAATTAAATTAATTTAAGTTAAATTAAATTAAATTTAAATTAAATTTAAATTAAATTAAATTAATTTAAATTAAATTAAATTATATTAAATTAAATTAAATTATATTAAATTAAATTAAATTATACTAAATTAAATTTAATTTAATTTAAATTAAATTAAATTAAATTAAAATTAAATTAAATTATATTAAATTAAATTAAAATTAAATTAAATTAAATTAAATTAAATTAAACTAAATTAAATTAAATTAAATTAATTTAAATTAAATTAAATTAATTTAAATTAAATTAAATTAAATTAAATTTAAATTAAATTAAACTAAATTAAAATTAAATTAAATTAAATTATATTAAAATTGAATTAAATTATATTAAATTAAAATTAAATTAAATTAAATTAAACTTAAATTAAATTAAATTATATTAAATTAAATAAAAATTAAATTAAATTAAATTGAATTAAATTGAATTAAATTATATTAAATTAAAATAAATTAAATTAAATTAAAATTAAATTAAATTAAATTAAATTAATTTAAATTAAATTAATTTAAATTAAATTTAAATTAAATTAAATTAAAATTAAATTAAATTAAATTAAATTAAATTAAATTAAATTAAATTAAATTAAATTCTATTAAACTTGGGAATGGATTTGGTGGGGAGTTTTTTAAGGGGGGATTTAGGGAATTTTGAAAGGAATTCCCAGAAAAATCCAGAAATTTTCCAGCAAAATAATTCTCATTAAAAATCCAGGGAATTCCCATAAAAATGCAGCAAATTAGAACAGGAATCTAAGAAATTTAAAAAAAATTAAATATTCTCTAAAATCCAAGAAATTCCCATAAAAATCCAGAAAATTCCCACAAAAATTAAAAAAAAATCCCCCAAAATCCAAGGAATTCCTATAAAAATCAAAGAAATTCTCATAAAAATCCAGAAAATTCCCACAAAAATTTAAAAATTCCATAAAAATCAAGAAAATTCCCACAAAAATCCAGAAAAAAAATCTCAAGCAAATTTCCATGAAAATTCCCACAAAAATTTTTAAAATTCCATAAAAATTTCCATTAAAATTGACAGAATTCCTAAAAAAATCGAAAAATTTCCCATTAAAATCCAAGAAATTTCCACAAAAATCCAAGAAATTCCCATAAAAATCCAGAAAATTCCCACAAAAATTTAAAAATTCCATAAAAATCAGGAAAATTCCCACAAAAATCCAGAAAAAATCCAAGGAAATTTCCATGAAAATTCCCACAAAAATTTTAAAAATTCCATAAAAAATCCAAGGAATTTCCATCAAAATCCAGAAAATTCCCACAAAAATCCAGGAAAAAATCCAGAAAATTTCCCCCCAAAAAATCCAAGAAAATTCCATAAAAATTGAAAGAATTCCTAAAAAAATTGAAGAATTTCCCATAAAAATCCAGAGAATTCCCACAAAAATTAAAAAAATTCCATAAAAATCAAGAAAATTCCCACAAAAATCCAGGGAAAAAATCCGGAAAATTTCCCCCAAAAAATTCAAGGAATTTCCATGGAAATCCAGAGAATTCCCACAAAAATTTTAAAAATTCCATAAAAAATCCAGGAAATTTCCACAAAAATTGAAGGAATTCCCATAAAAAATCCTGGAAATTTCCACAAAAATTTTAAAAATTCCATAAAAATCAAGAAAATTCCCACAAAAATCCAGAAAAAAATCCAAGGAAATTTCCATGAAAATTCCCACAAAAATTTTAAAACTTCCAAGGAATTTCCATAAAAATTGAGAAAATTCCCACAAAAATCCAGGAAAAAATCCAAGAAAATTCCCTCAAAAAAATCCAAGAAATTTCCATTAAAATTGAAAGAATTCCTAAAAAAATCCAGGAAATTCCCACAAAAATCCAGGAAATTCCTAAAAATTCCAAGGAATTCCCAAAACTTGGGGGATTTTATTCCCCTAGGATAAAAATTTGGGGGGAATTTGATTTTTTGGGGGGAAAAAATGAGAATTTTCTGGGGTTTTTAATGGGGGAAAAAAAGGAAATTTTGGACAAACCTGGGGGAAAAAATTTGAATTTTGAGGGAAAATTTTGGGTCCTTGTGAGGGGGAAAAAATGGAGAATTTTAGGGGAAAAAAAGGAGAAATTTGGGTCTTTCTGAGGGGAAAAAAAGGAAAAATTGGGGGGGATTTTGGGCTTTTCTGGAGGAAAAAAAATTGAGAATTTTGGGGAAAAAATTTAAGAATTTGGGGAGGAAAAATGGAGAATTTTAGGGGCAAAATCTGAGAATTTTGAGGATTTCTGGGTTTAAATTTTCACCCCGAGGTTTTTCCAACCTTTTTTTCCTCAGAAGGACCCAAAAAATGCCCCCAAATTTCTCCTTTTTTGCCCCCCAAAATTCTCTTTTCTTTCCCTCAGAAAGGCCCAAAATTCCCCCAAAATTCTCTTTTTTTCCCCCCAGAAACAGCCAAAATTCTCCTTTCTTTCCCCCAAAATTCTCCTTTTTTGCCCTCCAAAATTCTCTTTTTTTTCCCCTCAGAAGGGCCCAAAATCCCCCCAAAATTCTCTTTTTTTTTCCCAGAAACAGCCAAAATTCTCCTTTCTTTCCCCCAAAATTCTCCTTTTTTGCCCCCCAAAATTTCTCTTTTTTTTCCTTCAGAAGGGCCCAAAATCCTCCAAAAATTCTCTTTTTTTTCCCCTCAGAAGGGCCCAAAATCCCCCCAAAATTCTCTTTTTTTTTCCCTCAGAAGAGCCCAAAATCCTCCAAAAATTCTCTTTTTTTTTCCCTCAGAAGAGCCCAAAATCCCCCAAAATTCTCCTTTTTTTTCCCCTCAGAAGGGCCCAAAATCCCCCAAAATTCTCTTTTTTTTCCCTCAGAAACAGCCAAAATTCTCCTTTCTTTCCCCCAAAATTCTCCTTTTTTGCCCCCTAAAAATTCTTCTTTTTCCCCTCAGAAAAGCCCAAAATCCTCCAAAAATTCTCTTTTTTCCCTCAGAAGAGCCCAAAATCCCCCCATAATTCTCTTTTTTTTCCCCTCAGAAAGGGCCCAAAATCCCCCAAAAATTCTCTTTTTTTCCCCCCAGAAACAGCCAAAATTCTCCTTTTTTGCCCCCAAAATTCTCCTTTCTTTCTCCTAAAATTCTCCTTTTTTGCCCCCCAAAAATTCTCTTTTTTTTCCCCTCAGAAGGGCCCAAAATCCCCCCAAAATTCTCTTTTTTTTTCCCAGAAACAGCCAAAATTCTCCTTTCTTTCCCCCAAAATTCTCCTTTTTTGCCCCCCAAAATTTCTCTTTTTTTTCCTTCAGAAGGGCCCAAAATCCTCCAAAAATTCTCTTTTTTTTTTCCCTCAGAAGAGCCCAAAATCCCCCAAAATTCTCCTTTTTTTTCCCTCAGAAGGACCCAAAATCCCCCAAAAATTCTCTTTTTTTTCCCTCAGAAAGGCCCAAAATCCCCCAAAATTCTCTTTTTTTTCCCCAGAAACAGCCAAAATTCTCCTTTCTTTCCCCCAAAATTCTCCTTTTTTGCCCCCTAAAAATTCTCCTTTTTCCCCTCAGAAGGGCCCAAAATTCTCCTTTCTTTCCCCTAAAATTCTCCTTTTTTGCCCCCCAAAATTCTCTTTTTTTTTCCTTCAGAAGGGCCCAAAATCCCCCCAAAATTCTCTTTTTTTCCCCCCACAAACAGCCAAAATTCTCCTTTCATTCCCCCAAAATTCTCCTTTCTTTCCCCCAAAATTCTCCTTTCTTTCTCCTAAAATTCTCCTTTTTTGCCCCCCATAATTCTCTTTTTTTCCCCTCAGAAGAGCCCCAAAATCCCCCAAAAATTCTCTTTTTTCCCCTCAGAAAGGACCAAAGTCCCCCAAAAATTCTCTTTTTTTTTCCCTCAGAAAGGCCCAAAATCCTCCAAAATTCTCTTTTTTTTTTCCCCAGAAACAGCCAAAATTCTCCTTTCTTTCCCCCAAAATTCTCCTTTTTTACCCCCCAAAAATTCTCCTTTTTGCCCCCCAAAATTCTCTTTTTTTTTTCCTTCAGAAGGGCCCAAAATCCCCCCAAAATTCTCTTTTTTTCCCCCCAAAACAGCCAAAATTCTCCTTTCATTCCCCCAAAATTCTCCTTTCTTTCCCCCAAAATTCTCCTTTCTTTCTCCTAAAATTCTCCTTTTTTGCCCCCCATAATTCTCTTTTTTTCCCCTCAGAAGAGCCCCAAAATCCCCCAAAAATTCTCTTTTTTCCCCTCAGAAAGGACCAAAGTCCCCCAAAAATTCTCTTTTTTTTTCCCTCAGAAAGGCCCAAAATCCCACAAAATTCTCTTTTTTTTCCCCCCACAAACAGCCAAAATTCTCCTTTCATTCCCCCAAAATTCTCCTTTCTTTCCCCCAAAATTCTCCTTTCTTTCTCCTAAAATTCTCCTTTTTTGCCCCCCATAATTCTCTTTTTTTCCCCTCAGAAGAGCCCCAAAATCCCCCAAAAATTCTCTTTTTTCCCCTCAGAAAGGACCAAAGTCCCCCAAAAATTCTCTTTTTTTTTCCCTCAGAAAGGCCCAAAATCCCACAAAATTCTCTTTTTTTTCCCCCCAAAAACAGCCAAAATTCTCCTTTCATTCCCCCAAAATTCTCCTTTCTTTCCCCCAAAATTCTCCTTTTTTGCCCCCCAAAATTCTCCTTTTTTTCCCCTCAGTGAGGGAATTTCGAGCTCCTGTGAGGGGTTTGAGGGTCAGAAAGGCCCAAAATAAAAATTTAAACATTTGTGAGGGGATTTTGGGCTCCTGTGAGGGGTTTGAGGGATTAAAAAGGCCCAAAGTAAAAATTTAAACACTTGTGAGGGGATTTTGAGTTCCTGTGAGGGGTTTGAGGATTGAAAAGCCCCAAAATAAAAATTTAAACAATCATGAGGGGATTTTGAGCTTCTGTGAGGGGTTTGAGGGATTAAAAAGCCCCCCAAAAAAATTCAAACACTCGTGAGGAGATTTTTAGCTCCTGTGAGGGGTTTGAGGGAATGAAAAGCCTCAAAATAAAAATTTAAACACTCGTGAGGGGATTTTGAACTCCTGTGAGGGGTTTGAGGTTCAGAAAGGCCCAAAGTAAAAATTTCAACATTCGTGACAGGATTTGAAGCTCCTGTGAGGGGGTTGATGTGGTGAAAAGCCCCAAAATAAAAATTTAAACACTTGTGAGGGGAACTGATCTCCTGGGAGGGGTTTGAATGATTGAGAAGCCCAAAAGTAAAAATTTTTAACTCTCCTGAGCACCTGGGAGGGGTTTGAGGGATTGAAAAGCTCCGAGGTGAAGGTTTGAACCCCGTGAGGGGATTTTGAGCTCCTGTGAGGAGTTTGAGGGTCAGAAAAGCCCCAAAATAAAAATTAAAACAACCACGAGGGGATTTTGAGCTTCTATGAGGGGTTTGAGGGATTGAAAACCCCCAAAATAAAAATTTAAACCCCCGTAAGGAGATTTGGAGCTCACGGCGGCCTGAGGGGGGGAATCCTGAGGGGACCGCGGGGCCGCCCGAGGAGGCTCCGGCTCGGGAGTCACTCCTGGAGCCCTGAGGGTGCCCATGCCCCCTTCCAGCCCTCCTCAGAACCCTTCCAGCGCCATTTAAACTGCGTTCAGCGCCATGAAAACCCCAACTCACGGCGGATCTCCCGCGCCGCCTCAGCGCTCAGCTCGCCCGCCATTCCCGCCGCTCGCCGAGACCACGCCTCCCTCGCCTTCTGATTGGCTGAGCGCCGCCGTTTGGACCAATGAAAGCCAAGCGAGGCGGGAACGGGCGCTCCTATTGGTCCGTGAAGGCGAAGTCCCGCCCCTTCGGTGAGGCGGGAAAAGGCGCTTCCGCCCGGCCCTCAGCGGCGGCTTGGGGGGGGGGGGGGCGCCCCCCGGTGGTTCCCAGTTACTCCCAGTAACTCCCAGTTTATTCCCAGTAAATCCCAGTTTGCTCCCAGTAGCTCCCAGTGACTCCCAGTAACTCCCAGTTCACCCCCAGTAACTCCCAATAAATCCCAGTTTGCTCCCAGTTTGCTCCCAGAATTCCCAGTATCCCCATCCCACTTAGTCCCAGTGACTCCCAGTAGCTCCCAGTTATTCCCAGTAACTCCCAGTTTGCTTCCAGTGCTCCCAGTACCCCCATTCCAGTAACTCCCAGTTCATTACCAGTAACCCCCTCCCAGTACCTCCCAGTTATTCCCAGTAAACCCCAGTTTGCTCCCAGTAACTCCCAGTTTGCTCCCAGTATTCCCAGTATTCCCATCCCAGTAGCTCCCAGTAGCTCCCAGTTCACTCCCAGTTCACTCCCAGTTCATTCCCAGTGTCTCCCAGTAGCTCCCAGTATCCCCAGTTCACTCCCAGTATCTGCAGCAGCCCCATCCCAGTGTTCCCAGTGACTCCCAGTAACTCCCAGTAAATCCCAGTTCACTCCCAGTATCCCCAGTATCCCCAGTATCCGCCTCCCAGTGCTCCCAGTATTCCCAGTAGCCCCATCCCAGTAACTCCCAGGGCTCCCAGTAACTTCCAGTAACTCCCAGTTCACTCCCAGTAACTCCCAGTTCATTCCCAGTGCACTCCCAATAAATTCCAGTAGCTCCCAGTCACTCCCAGTTCACTCCCAGTGCCTCCCAGTTCAATCCCAGTTCACTCCCAGTAAATCCCAGTTCGCTCCCACCATTCCCAGTCTCCCCAGTAGCTCCCAGTCTCCCCACCCCAACCACTCCCAGTTCCCTCTCCCTTCACTCCCAGTATCCCCAGTGTCCCCATCCCAGTTCACTCCCAGTAACTCCCAGTTTGATCCTAGTAACCACAGGGTCACTCCCAGTGTGGCCCAGTAACTCCCAGTAACTCCCAGTTCGCTCCCAGTAACTCCCAGTAGATCCCAGTAACCTCCAGTTCACTCCCAGTAACTCCCAGTTCACTCCCAGTAACTCCCAGTTCACTCCCAGTAAATCCCAGTGCTCCCAGTAACTCCCAGTTCACTCCCAGTTCATTCCCAGTGCTCCCAGTATCCCCATCCCAGTTCACTCCCAGTCACTCCCTGTCACTCCCAGTTCACTCCCAGTATCCCCAGTTTCTGCCTCCCAGTGCTCCCAGTATCCCCAGTATCTCCATCCCAGTGCTCCCAGTAACTCCCAGTAACTCCCAGTTCACTCCCAGTTCACTCCCAGTGCTCCCAGTTCACTCCCAGTATCCCCAGTGTCCCCATCCCAGTTCATTCCCAGTAACTCCCAGTTTGCTCCCAGTAACCGCAGGGGCACTCCCAGTGTGGCCCAGTAACTCCCAGTTCATCCCCAGTAACTCCCAGTAACTCCCAGTAACTGCAAGTTCATTCCCAGTGCTCCCAGTGATTCCCAGTATTCCCAGTATCCCCAGTATCCCACCCCAGTGCTCCCAGTATCCCCCTCCCAGTATTCCCAGTGCTCCCAGTAACCCCCAGTTCGCTCCCAGTTCACTCCCAGTAACTCCCAGTGGCTCCCAGTTCACTCCCAGTAAATCCCCGTAACTCCAAGTTCATTCCCAGTCACTCCCACTTCACTCCCAGTGCTCCCAGTATATCCCAGTACATTCCCAGTTCACTCCCAGTGACTCCCAGTCACTCCCAGTATCCCCAGTTTCTGCCTCCCAGTTCACTCCCAGTATCCCCAGTATCTCCATCCCAGTGCTCCCAATGGCTCCCAGTTCACTCCCAGTCAATCCCAGTGCTCCCAGTATCCCCATCCCAGTGCTCCCAGTTATTCCCAGTTCACTCCCAGTAACTCCCAGTAACTCCCAGTTCGCTCCCAGTGCTCCCAGTATCCCCATCCCAGTTTCCTCCCAGTAGCTCCCAGTGACTCCCAGTGCTCCCAATAAATCCCAGTTCACTCCCAGTGCATTCCCAGTAACTCCCAGTTCACTCCCAGTCACTCCCAGTAACTCCCAGTTCACTCCCAGTGCATTCCCAGTGCTCCCAGTAACTCCCAGTTCACTCCCAGTATCCCCAGTTTCTGCCTCCCAGTGCTCCCAGTATTCCCAGTATCCCCATCCCAGTGCTCCCAATGGCTCCCAGTTCACTCCCAGTCAATCCCAGTTCATTCCCAGTCGCTCCCAGTTCACTCCCAGTAACTCCCAGTTGATCCCAGTAACTCCCAGTGCTCCCAGTGTCCCCATCCCAGTAGCTCCCAGTCACTCCCAGTTCACTCCCAGTATTCCCAGTATCTCCATCCCAGTGCTCCCAGTATCCCCCTCCCAGTATTCCCAGTGCTCCCAGTAACCCCCAGTTCGCTCCCAGTTCACTCCCAGTGCTCCCAGTATCCCCAGTATCTCCATCCCAGTTATTCCCAGTTCATTCCCAGTATCCCCCAGTTCACTCCCAGTCAATCCCAGTTCACTCCCAGTCACTCCCAGTCAATCCCAGTTCTCTCCCAGTTCACTCCCAGTCACTCCCAGTTCACTCCCAGTATCCCCCAGTTCACTCCCAGTATCCCCCAGTTCACTCCCAGTCACTCCCAGTTATTCCCAGTTCACTCCCAGTTCACTCCCAGTCTCCCCATCCCCGTCTCTCTCCCTTCTCTATTTTGCCCAAACGCGACAAATTTGGGTCAAAATCGGCAAATTTTGGTCAAATTCACCCCGAGAACCTCAAACTTCCATCAGAACCGACCCAAAACCACCCCAAGAATCCCAAAATTTGGTCAAAACCACCCCAGATTCCACAATTTTGGTAAAACTTCATAAATTTGGGTCAAAATCAGCAAATTTTGGTCAAAACCACCCCAAGAACATCAAATTTTGGTCAAAACCACCCCAAAATTTCCAAATTTTGGTCCAAACCACCCCAAAACTTCAGAGTTCCATCAGAACCACCCCAAAACCCCAGAATTTCATCAAATCTACCCCAAAAATTCCAATTTTGGTCCAAAAAACTCAAATAAGTTCAAATTTTCACCAAAACCCCCAAATTTTCACCCAAACCTCTCCAATTTTGGGTCAAATCCGAACAATTTCCATCAAAATCACCCAAAATCTTCAAATTTGGACCTAAATCACCCCAAATTCTCAAATTTGGATCAAAATCGGCAAATTTTGGTCAAAACCACCCCAAAATTTCCAATTTTGGTCCAAAAAACTCCAAAAACTTCAAATTTTCACCAAAATCCCCAAATTTTCACCCAAACCACCCCAAACTTCTCCAATTTTGGGTCAAATCCCAACAATTTCCATCAAAATCACCCAAAATCTTCAAATTTGGACCAAAACCACCCCAAATTCTCAAATTTTGGTCAAAATCGGCAAATTTTGGTCCAAACCACCCCAAAATTTCCAATTTTGGTCCAAAAAACTCCAAAAACTTCAAATTTTCACCAAAATCCCCAAATTTTTACCAAAACCACCCAAAACCCACAAATCTTCAAAAAACGACCCCAAACCACCACAAAAATTTGAAATTTGGGTCAAAATTTCCCCGAATCCCTCAAAATTTGGGTCAAAATCAGCAAAATTTGGTCCAAACCACCCCAAGAACCTCAAATTTTCATCAAAACCACCCAAAACTCCTAAATTTGGGTCAAAACCACCCAAAATTTCCAATTTTGGTCCAAACCACTCCAAAAACTTCAAATTTTGGTCAAAACCCCCAAATTTTCACCAAAATCCCCAAATTTTCACCCAAACCACCCCAAGTTTCTCCAATTTTGGGTCAAATCTCAACAATTTCCATCAAAATCACCCAAAATCTTCAAATTTGGACCTAAACCACCCCAAATCCTCAAATTTTGGTCAAAATCAACAAATTTGGGTCAAAATCAACAAATTTTGGCCAAAACCAACCCAAGAACATCAAAATTTCACCAAAACCACCCCAAAGCACCAAAAAATTTGAAATTTGGGTCAAAACTTCCCCAAATTCCTCAAAATTTGGGTCAAAATCAGCAAATTTTGGTCCAAACCACCCCAAGAACCTCAAATTTTCATCAAAACCAACCCAAAACTCCTAAATTTGGGTCAAAACCACCCAAAATTTCCAATTTTGCTCCAAACTACTCCAAAAACCTCAAATTTTCACCAAAATCCCCAAATTTTCACCCAAACCACCCCAAACTTTCCAATTTTTTGGTCAAACCCCAACAATTTCCATCAAAATCACCCAAAATCTTCAAATTTGGGCCTAAACCACCCCAAATCCTCAAATTTTGGTCAAACGCAGCAAATTTGGGGCAAAATCAGCAAATTTTGGTCCAAACCACCCCAAGAACCTCAAATTTTCACCAAAACCCAGAAATCTTTAAAAAACGACCCCAAACCACCCCAAAAATTTAAATTTGGGTCAAAATTTCCCCAAATCCCTCAAAATTTGGGTGAAAATCGGCAAATTTTGGTCCAAACCACCCCAAAATTTCCAATTTTGGTCCAAGCCACCCCAAATTCTCAAATTTTGGTTAAAACACAACAAATTTTATCAAAACCAGCTGAAATCCCCAAAAATTTGCACCAAAATGAGCAAGATTGGGTCAAAATCAGCAAATTTGGATCAAATTCACCCCAAAAACCTCAAATTTTCATCAAAACCAACCCAAAACTCCTAAATTTGGACCAAAACCACCCCAAAACTTCAAAGTTTCAGCAAAACCACCCCAAAACCCCAAATTTGGACCAAATACACCCCAAACCTCCCCAATTTTGGGTCAAAATCCTCCAATTTTGGTGAAACCGCCCCCAAAAACCCCCAAAAATTGGAAAACTCCCAAAATTTTTATTCTCGAATAAAACGAGGGCGGCCGCACCGCCCCTGCCCCAAAATCCCCAAAATTCCCCAAAATTTCCCAAAATTCCCCAAAATTGCCCAAAATTCCCCAAAATTCCCCCAAATCCTCTCGGGAGCCGCCGATTTTGCCGAATTTCCGTCGTTTCCGGGATTTTTTCCGTCGTTCCCGAGGTTTCGCCGTCGATTTTTGGGGATTTGGGGATTTGGGGATTTGGGGTTTGGGGTTGGGACCTTTCGGGTGGGTTTGGAGCCGATTTTGGGTGGGATTCGCTCGTTTTTGGTGATTTCAACCCAGTTTTGGTGGCTTTGGGTCAATTTTTGATGGTTTCAGGACCTTTGCGTTGAGTTTTGACCAATTTTTGATGGTTTCAAACCATTTTTGGTGATTTCAACCAATTTTTGGTGGTTTCAGGACCTTTCTGTTGGGTTTGGACCAAATTTTGGTGGTTTTAATGAATTTTTGATGGTTTCAAGACCCTTCTGATGAGTTTTGACCGATTTTTGGTGGTTTCAACCAATTTTTGATGGGTTTGGGTCAATTTTTGATGGTTTCAAGACCTTTCCATTGAGTTTTGACCAATTTTTGATGGTTTCAACCCATTTTTGGTGCTTTCAGGACATTTGTGTTGGGTTTGGACCAATTTTGGATAGTTTCAAACCATTTTTGGTGATTTCATACAATTTTTGATCGTTTCAAGCCCTTTCTGTTGAATTTTGACCATTTCTTGATGGTTTCCAACCATTTTTGGTGTTTTCAGGACCTCTCTGTTGGGTTTTGACCAATTTTTGATATTTCCAGACTTTTCTGTTGGGTTTGGACCAAATTTTGATGGTTTCAAACCATTTTTGGTGGGTTTGGGTCAATTTTTGATGTTTCAGGACCTTTGCATTGAGTTTTTACCATTTTTTGATGGTTTCAAACCAATTTTGGTGGGTCTGGGTCAATTTTTGATGGTTTCAGGACCTTTCCGTAGAGTTTTGACCATTTTTGGTGGTTTCAAACCATTTTTGGTGCTTTCAGGACCTTTCCGTTGGGTTTGGATCAAATTTTGATATTTCCAGACTCTTCTGTTGGGTTTGGACCAAATTTTGATGTTTTCAAACCATTTTTGATGGTTTCAAACCATTTTTGGTGCTTTCAAGACCTTTCCACCAGGTTTACACCAATTGTTGCCATTTTCAAACCATTTTTGGTGGGTTTTGATCAATTTTTGATGTTTTAAGACCTTTCTGTTGGGTTTCGACCAAATTTTGGTGTTTTCAAACCAATTTTTGATGGTTTCAGGACCTCTCTGTTGACTTTTGACCATTTCTTGATGGTTTCAACCCATTTTTGGTGCTTTCAGGACCTTTCTGTTGGGTTTGCACCAAATTTTGATGGTTTCAGACCATTTTTGGTGTGTTTGGGTCAATTTTTGATGGTTTCAAGACCTTTCCATTGAGTTTTGACCATTTCTTGATGGTTTCAAACCATTTTTGGTGGTTTCAACCAATTTTTTGGTGGTTTCAGGACCTTTCTGTTGGGTTTTCACCAAATTTTGATGGTTTCAAACCATTTTTGGTGGTTTCAAGACCTTTCCACCAGGTTTACACCAATTGTTGCCATTTTCAAACCATTTTTGGTGGGTTTGGGTCAATTTTTGATGTTTCAGGACCTTTGCATTGAGTTTTTACCATTTTTTGATGGTTTCAAACCAATTTTGGTGGGTTTGGGTCAATTTTTGATGGTTTCAGGACCTTTCCGTAGAGTTTTGACCATTTTGGATGGTTTCAAACCATTTTTGGTGGTTTTAAGACTTTTCTGTTGAGTTTTGACCATTTTTGGTGGTTTCAAACCATTTTTGGTGGTTTCAGGACCTTTCTGTTGGGTTTGCACCAAATTTTGATGGTTTCAGACCATTTTTGGTGGGTTTGGGTCAATTTTTGGTGGTTTCAAGCCCTTTCCGTTGAGTTTTGACCAATTCTTGATGGTTTCAAACCATTTTTGGTGGTTTTAACCAATTTTTGGTGGTTTCAAGACCTTTCCACCAGGTTTACACCAATTGTTGCCATTTTTAAGCCATTTTTTGGTGGGTTTTGACCAATTTTTGATGTTTCCAGACCTCTCCATTGAGTTTTGACCATTTTTGGTGGTTTCAAACCCACTTTGGTGGTTTCAAGACCTTTCCATTGAGTTTTGACCAATTTTTGATGGTTTTAAACCATTTTTGGTGGTTTCAACAATTTTTTTATCGTTTCGGGACATTTCTGTTGATTTTTGACCATTTTTGGATGGTTTCAAACCATTTTTGGTGGTTTCAAACCATTTTTGATGGTTTCAGGACCTTTCTGTTGGGTTCAGACTAAATTGTGATGGTTTCAATCCAATTTTTGGTGGTTTCAGGACCTCTCTGTTGAGTTTTGACCAATTTTGGATGGTTTCAAACCATTTTTGGTGGTTTCAAACCCATTTTGGTGGTTTTAAGACCTTTCTGTTGGGTTTGAACCAAATTTTGGTGGTTTTAACCAATTTCTGATGTTTCAGGACCTTTCTGTTGGCTTTGGACCAAATTTTGGTGGTTTCCAACCATTTTTGGTGGGTTTGGGTCAATTTTTGATGGTTTCAGGACCTTTGCGTTGAGTTTTGACCATTTTTTGATGGTTTCAACCAATTTTTGATGGTTTCAAACCATTTTTGGTGAGTTTGGGTCAATTTTTGGTGGTTTCAAGACCTTTCCATTGAGTTTTGACCAAATTTTGGTGGTTTCAAACCATTTTTGGAGGTTTCAAACCAATTTTTGATGGTTTCAACATCTTTCCATTGAGTTTGGCCAATTCTTGATGGTTTCAACCCATTTTTGGTGCTTTCAGGACATTTGTGTTGGGTTTGGACCAATTTTTGATGGTTTCAAACCATTTTTGGTGGTTTCAACCAATTTTTGGTGGTTTCAGGACCTTTCTGTTGGGTTTTCACCAAATTTTGATGGTTTCAAACCATTTTTGGTGGTTTCAAGACCTTTCCACCAGGTTTACACCAATTGTTGCCATTTTCAAACCATTTTTGGTGGGTTTGGGTCAATTTTTGATGTTTCAGGACCTTTGCATTGAGTTTTTACCATTTTTTGATGGTTTCAAACCAATTTTGGTGGGTTTGGGTCAATTTTTGATGGTTTCAGGACCTTTCCGTAGAGTTTTGACCATTTTGGATGGTTTCAAACCATTTTTGGTGGTTTTAAGACTTTTCTGTTGAGTTTTGACCATTTTTGGTGGTTTCAAACCATTTTTGGTGGTTTCAGGACCTTTCTGTTGGGTTTGCACCAAATTTTGATGGTTTCAGACCATTTTTGGTGGGTTTGGGTCAATTTTTGGTGGTTTCAAGCCCTTTCCGTTGAGTTTTGACCAATTCTTGATGGTTTCAAACCATTTTTGGTGGTTTTAACCAATTTTTGGTGGTTTCAAGACCTTTCCACCAGGTTTACACCAATTGTTGCCATTTTTAAGCCATTTTTGGTGGGTTTTGACCAATTTTTGATGTTTCCAGACCTCTCCATTGAGTTTTGACCATTTTTGGTGGTTTCAAACCCACTTTGGTGGTTTCAAGACCTTTCCATTGAGTTTTGACCAATTTTTGATGGTTTTAAACCATTTTTGGTGGTTTCAACAATTTTTTTATCGTTTCGGGACATTTCTGTTGATTTTTGACCATTTTTGGATGGTTTCAAACCATTTTTGGTGGTTTCAAACCATTTTTGATGGTTTCAGGACCTTTCTGTTGGGTTCAGACTAAATTGTGATGGTTTCAATCCAATTTTTGGTGGTTTCAGGACCTCTCTGTTGAGTTTTGACCAATTTTGGATGGTTTCAAACCATTTTTGGTGGTTTCAAACCCATTTTGGTGGTTTTAAGACCTTTCTGTTGGGTTTGAACCAAATTTTGGTGGTTTTAACCAATTTCTGATGTTTCAGGACCTTTCTGTTGGCTTTGGACCAAATTTTGGTGGTTTCCAACCATTTTTGGTGGGTTTGGGTCAATTTTTGATGGTTTCAGGACCTTTGCGTTGAGTTTTGACCATTTTTTGATGGTTTCAACCAATTTTTGATGGTTTCAAACCATTTTTGGTGAGTTTGGGTCAATTTTTGGTGGTTTCAAGACCTTTCCATTGAGTTTTGACCAAATTTTGGTGGTTTCAAACCATTTTTGGAGGTTTCAAACCAATTTTTGATGGTTTCAACATCTTTCCATTGAGTTTGGCCAATTCTTGATGGTTTCAACCCATTTTTGGTGCTTTCAGGACATTTGTGTTGGGTTTGGACCAATTTTTGATGGTTTCAAACCATTTTTGGTGGTTTCAAGACCTTTCTGTTGCGTTTTGACCAATTTTTGATGGTTTTAAACCATTTTTGGTGGTTTCAACAAATTTTTTATCGTTTCGGGACATTTCTGTTGATTTTTGACCATTTTTGGATGGTTTCAAACCATTTTTGGTGGATTTGGGTCAATTTTCGATGGTTTCAAGAACTTTCTGTTGAGTTTTGACCGATTTTTGGTGGTTTCAACCAATTTTTGGTGGTTTCAAGACCTTTCCACCAGGTTTACACCAATTGTTGCCATTTTCAAACCAATTTTGATGGGTTTTAATCAATTTTTTATGTTTTAAGACCTTTCTGTTGGGTGTTGACCATTTTTGGTGGTTTCCAACCCATTTTGGTGGTTTCAAAACCTTTCTTTTGGGTTTAGACCAATTTCTGGTGGTTTCAAGACCTTTTTTCCCCCATTCCAACCCATTTTTACCAATTTCAACCCATTTTTGATGGTTTCAACCCATTTTGATGACCTCACCACTTTTCTGTGCTGTTTTAACCAATTCCTGAAAATTTCCCCCATTTTTGATGATTTCAGGACGTTTCTGTTGGGTTTTGAGATTTTTTTGGTGCTTTCCCCCCGTTTCGGACGATTTCCAAACCTTTCCCTTGAGTTTCGACCGATTCTTGACGGTTTCGCCCAATTTTGGACGATTTCAAAACTTTTCTGTTGAGTTTCGACCAAATTTTGGTGCTTTCACACCATTTTTGGTGCTTTCAAACCATTTTTGGTGCTTTCAAACCCTTTTGATCGCTTTTCCACCAACTTTTGTCTCTTCCAACTCGTTTTTACCAATTCCAGCCCATTTTTGGCTGTTTCAGGCAAATTCCATTCACTCACCATCAATTTTTTCCACTTTAAACCAATTTTTTCCACTTTAAACCAATTTTTGTCACTTCCAACCCATTTTCACCAATTCCAACCCATTTTTGATGGTTCCAAGCCAATTCCATCAGCTTAGCTCCAATTTTTGCCACTTTAAACCCATTTTTGTCACTTCCAACCCATTTTTGATGGTTCCAAGCCAACTCCATTCACTCACCACCAAATTTTGTCTTTTCCAACCCATTTTTGTCACTTCCAACCCATTTTTTGATGTTTTAAGGCCATTCCATTCGGTCACCACCAATTTTTGCTGCTTCCAACTCATTTTCAGCAATTTCCACCCATTTTTGCTGGTTCAGGCAAATTCCATTCGCTCACCACCAACTTTTGTCTCTTCCAACCCATTCTCACCAATTCCAACCCATTTTTGATGGTTCCAATGTAATTTCATTCACTCACCACTGATTTTTAGTGCTTCCAACCCATTTTTACCAATTCCAACCAATTTTTGTTGGTTCCAAGCCAACTCCCTTCACTCACCACCCATTTCTGTCTCTTCAAACCCATTTTTACCAATTCCAACCCCTTTTTGATGGTTCCAAACCAATTTCATTCGCTCACCACCAATTTTTCTCTTTTCCAACCCATTTTCACCACCTCAGCGCCATTTTTCATGGTCCCAAGCCAACTCAATTTGCTCACCACCAACTTTTGTTGCTTTAAACCAAATTTTCACCAATTTCCACCCATTTTTGATGGTTCCAAGCCAATTCCCTTCACTCACCACCAACTTTTGTCTCTTCCAACCCATTTTTACCAATTTCCACCCATTTTTGATGGTTCCAAGCCAATTTCATTCGCTCACCACCAATTTTTGTCCTTTCCAACCCATTTTTGTCACTTCCAGCCCATTTTTGTCTTTTCCAACCCATTTCCACCAATTTCCACCTATTTTTGATGCTTCCCAGGCCATTCCATTCGTTCACCACCAATTTTTGCCACTTTAAACCAATTTTTGGGACTTCCAACCCATTTTTGACGGTCCCAAGCCAACTCCATTTTCTCACCGCCAACTTTTGTCACTTCCAGCCCATTTTTGTCCTTTCCAACCCATTTTTGTCACTTCCAACCATTTTTTCTCTCTTCCAACCCATTCTCACCAATCTCCACCCTTTTTTGTCTCTTCCAATGCATTTTCACCAATTTCAACCCATTTTTGATGGTTCCAAGCCAATTCCATTCACTCACCACCAACTTTTGTGTTTTCCAACCCATTTTTGTGTTTTCCAACCCATTTTTACCAATTTCCCCCCATTTTTGACGGTCCCAATGCACCTCCATTCACTCACCACCAACTTTTGTCTTTTCCAACCCATTTTCAGCAATTTCAACCCATTTTTGTCTCTTCCAACCCATTTTTGATGGTTCCAACATAATTTCATTCACTCACCACCAATTTTTGCTGCTTCCAACCCATTTTTTCTCTCTTTCAACCCATTCTCACCAATTTCCACCCATTTTTGTCTCTTCCAACCCATTTCTACCAATTCCAACCCATTTTGATGGTTCCAAGCCAATTCCATTCACTCACCACCAACTTTTGTCACTTCCAACCCATTTTTGTCTTTTCCAACCCATTTTTGTCACTCCCAACCATTTTTTTCTCTCTTCCAACCCAATTTCACTAATTTCCACCCTTTTTTGATGGTTCCAACGTAATTCCATTCACTCACCACCAATTTTTGCTGCTTCCAACCCATTTTCACCAATTTTCACCCATTTTTGATGCTCCCAAGCCAATTCCATTCAATCACCACCATTTTTTGCCATTTTAAACCAATTTTGTCACTTCAAGCCCATTTTTGATGGTTCCATTGTAATTCCATTCGCTCACCACCAACTTTTGTCTTTTCCAACCCATTTTTGTCACTTCCAACCAGTTTTTCTCTCTTCCAACCCATTCTCACCAATTCCAACCCATTTTTGATGGTCCCAAGCCAACTCCATTCGCTCACCACCAATTTTTTCCTCTTTAAACCCATTTTTGCCACTTCCAACCCATTTTTGATGGTTCCAATGTAATTCCATTCACTCACCCCCAACTTTTGTCGCTTTCCCACCATTTTTTCTCTTTTCCAACCCATTCCCACCAATTCCCACCCATTTTTGTCTCTTCCAACCCATTTTCACCAATTCCAACCCATTTTTGATGGTTCCAAGCCGATTCCATTCACTCACCACCAACTTTTGTCTTTTCCAACCCATTTTTGTCACTTCCAACCCATTTTTGTCTTTTCCAACCCATTTTTGTCTTTTCCAACCCATTTTTGATGTTTCCAATCCAATTCCATTCACTCACCACCAACTTTTGTCACTTCCAACCCATTTTTTCTCTCTTCCAACCCATTCTCACCAATTTCCACCCATTTTTGATGGTTCCAAGCCAACTCCATTTTCTCACCACCAATTTTTGCCGCTTCAAACCCATTTTTGTCTCTTCCAACCCAATTTTGGTGGTCCCAAGCCAATTCCCTTCACTCACCACCAATTTTTGTCTCTTCCGACCCATTTTCAACAATTTCCACCCATTTTTGATGGTTCCAAGCCAACTCCATTTCCTCACCACCCATTTTTGTCACTTTAAACCAATTTTCACCAATTCCAACCCATTTTTGATGGTTCCAAGCCAATTCCATTCGTTCACCACCAACTTTTGTCACTTCCAACCATTTTTTCTCCTTTCCAACCCATTCTTACCAATTTCCACCCATTTTTGTCTCTTCCAACCCATTTCTACCAATTCCAACCCATTTTTGATGGTTCCAAACCAATTCCATTCACTCACCACCAATTTTTCTCTTTTCCAACCCATTTTCACCACCTCAGTGCCAGTTTTGATGGTTCCAAGCCAACTCTGTTTTCTCACCACCAACTTTCATTGCTTTAAACCAAATTTTCACCAATTTCCCCCCATTTTTGATGGTTGCAAACCAATTCCATTCACTCTTCACCAGCTTTTGCTGCTTTCCCACCAATTTTTGTCACTTCCAACCATTTTTCTCTCTTCCAACCCATTTCCACCAATTTCCACAAATTTTTGTCTTTTCCAACCCATTTTTCATGGTCCCAAGCCAACTGAATTTGCTCACCACCAAGTTTTGTTGCTTTAAACCCATTTTCACCAATTTCCACCCATTTTTGATGGTTCCAAGCCAATTCCATTCACTCACCCCCAACTTTTGTCACTTCCAACCCATTTTTTCTCTTTTCCAACCCATTTTCACCAATTCCAACCCATTTTTGTCTTTTTTAACCAATTCTCACCAATTCCAACCCATTTTTGATGGTTCCAAGGCAGTTCCATTTGCTCACCACCATTTTTTCTCTCTCCCAACCCATTTTTACCAATTTCAACCCATTTTTGATGGTTCCAACGTAATTTCATTTACTCACCACCGATTTTTGGTGCTTCCAACCCATTTTTTGATGTTTTAAGGCAATTCCATTCGCTCACCTCCAATTTTTCTCTTTTCCAACCCATTTTCACCACCTCAGCGCCATTTTTCATGGTCCCAAGCCAACTCAATTTGCTCACCACCAACTTTTGTTGCTTTAAACCAAATTTTCACCAATTTCCACCCATTTTTGATGGTTCCAAGCCAATTCCCTTCACTCACCACCAACTTTTGTCTCTTCCAACCCATTTTTACCAATTTCCACCCATTTTTGATGGTTCCAAGCCAATTTCATTCGCTCACCACCAATTTTTGTCCTTTCCAACCCATTTTTGTCACTTCCAGCCCATTTTTGTCTTTTCCAACCCATTTCCACCAATTTCCACCCATTTTTGATGCTTCCCAGGCCATTCCATTCGTTCACCACCAATTTTTGCCACTTTAAACCAATTTTTGGGACTTCCAACCCATTTTTGACGGTCCCAAGCCAACTCCATTTTCTCACCGCCAACTTTTGTCACTTCCAGCCCATTTTTGTCCTTTCCAACCCATTTTTGTCACTTCCAACCATTTTTTCTCTCTTCCAACCCATTCTCACCAATCTCCACCCATTTTTGTCACTTCCAACCCATTTTCACCAATTTCAACCCATTTTTGATGGTTCCAAGCCAATTCCATTCACTCACCACCAACTTTTGTGTTTTCCAACCCATTTTTGTTTTTTCCAACCCATTTTTACCAATTTCCCCCCATTTTTGACGGTCCCAATGCAACTCCATTCACTCACCACCAACTTTTGTCTTTTCCAACCCATTTTCAGCAATTTCCACCCATTTTTGTCTCTTCCAACCCATTTTTGATGGTTCCAACATAATTTCATTCACTCACCACCAATTTTTGGTGCTTCCAACCCATTTTTCTCTCTCCCAAACCATTCTCACCAATTCCAACCCATTTTTGTCTCTTCCAACCCATTTTCACCAATTCCAACCCATTTCTGATGGTTCCAGGCCAATTCCATTCGCTCACCACCAATTTTTGCCACTTCCAGCCCATTTTTGACGGTCCCCAGGCAGTTCCATCAGCTCAGCACCAATTTTTCTCTTTTCCAACCCATTTTCACCACCTCAGCGCCATTTTTCATGGTCCCAAGCCAACTCCGTTTTCTCACCGCCAATTTTTGTTGCTTTAAACCAATTTCACCAATTTCCACCCATTTTTGATGGTTCCAAGGCAACTCCATTCGCTCACCACCAACTTTTGTTGCTTTAAACCCATTTTTACCAGTTTCAACCCATTCCTGTCTTTTCCAACCCATTTTCACCACTTCAATTCCATTTTTGATGGTTCCAGGCCAATTCCATTCGCTCACCACCAACTTTTGTCACTTCCAACCCATTTTTGTCACTTCCAACCCATTTTTGATGTCTTAAGGCAATTCCGTTCACTCACCACCAACTTTTGTGTTTTCCAACCCATTTTTGTCTTTTCTAACCCATTTTTGATGGTTCCAATGGAATTTCATTTGCTCACCACCAATTTTCGGTGCTTCCAACACATTTTTCTCTCTTCCAACCCATTTTCACCAATTTCCACCCATTTTTGATGGTTCCAAGCCAACTCCACTCCCTCACCACCAATTTTTGTTGCTTTAAACCCATTTTTACCAATTTCCACCCATTTTGATGGTTCCAAGCAAATTCCATTCACTCACCACCAACTTTTGTCTCTTCCAACCCATTTTTGATGGTTCCAATGTAATTCCACTCCCTCACCACCCATTTTTGGTGCTTCCAACCCATTTTTGTCTTTTCCAACCCATTTTTGTCACTTCCAACCCATTTTTGATGGTTCCAAGCCAATTCCATTCGCTCACCACCATTTTTTCTCTCTCCAACCCATTTCACCAATTTCCACCCATTTTTTCTCCTTTCCCAACCGATTCCCACCAATTTCCACCCATTTTTGTCACTTCCAACCCATTTTGATGGTTCCAAGGCAGTTCCATTCGCTCTCCCACCAACTTTTCTCTTTTCCAACCCATTCCCACCCATTTCCACCCATTTTTTCCCCCTCTCCCAACCGATTTCCACCAATTTCCACCCATTTTTGTCTTTTCCAACCCATTTTCACCAATTCCAACTCATTTTTGATGGCCCCAAGCCAATTCCATTCAATCACCACCATTTTTTGCCATTTTAAACCATTTTTGTCACTTCCAACCCATTTTTTCTCTCTTCCAACCCATTTTCACCAATTTCCACCCATTTTTGATGGTCCCAAGCCAATTCCATTCACTCACCACCAACTTTTGTCTTTTCCAACCCATTTTTGTCACTTCCAACCCACTTTTGATGGTTCCAACATAATTTCATTCCCTCACCACCAATTTTTGCTGCTTCCAACCCATTTTCACCAATTTCCACCCATTTTTGATGGTCCCAAGCCAACTCCATTTACTCACCACCAATTTTTCTCAATTCCAACCCATCCTCACCAATTTCCACCCATTTTTTTCTCCTTTCCCAACCCATTTCCACCCCATTTTTTTCCCCTCTCCCAACCCACTCTCAACCACGTCAACTCCGCTTCCTTAATGCTTCCGCCGCCTTCCCGGCCGCGTGCGACGCCATCAACACCGACAACGCCGACACCGCTAAAACTCTTCATCATCACCATTATCATCATCATCACCATCATCATCCTCTTTCCACCCTCACCCTCCCCCAAAAAAAACCCCAAAAAAACCCAAAAAAAAAACACCCCAAAACCCCACCCTCCAGTCCCATCTCCCCGGGGGAGAAAAAGCCAAAGTCAGGCGGGCGCTTTATTTTTGGATCTGGAATATAAAAAGGCGCAGGTTGATGTTCTTGGCCGCCAGCAGTTTGTTGCACTCCACCGAGTCGACGATGGGCAGCGCCATGTAGTCGGTCTCGTTGCTCTCGTTGCTGAAGACGAAGTGGTAGATGACGGGGCGGATCTTGACCGTAGGGCCCCTCGAGGAGCAGGAAGGAGCACTCCATGGGCGAGTTGACCTTGCTCTTGAGGATCAGCTGGAAGCTCAGCGTGCGCTTGCACGAGAGGTTGGGGTTGCGCTCCGAGTCGTTGACGCGCGCCTTCAGCACCCAGGTCTGGTTGAGCACGGTGAGGCGCGGCGTCTCGTAGTAGAGGCGCGTGATGAAGTCGTCGGTGCGGTACGGGCGGAACTGGACCTCTGCATGGGGGGGGGAAAAATTGGGAAAATTGGGAAAAAAATCGAGGAAAAATCAGGGAAAAATCGTGAAAAAAATTGAGAAAAATTGTGGAATAATTGAGGAAAAATCAGGGGAAAATCAGGAAAAAAATCGGGAAAAAATTGGGGGAAAATCGGGAAAAAATCGGGGAAAAATCAGGGAAAAATCGGGGAAAAATTGGCAAAAAAATTGCGGGAAAATCGGGGAAAAATAGGGAAAAAATTGGGGGGAAATTGGGGGAAAATTGGGGGAAAAATTGGGGGAAAATGGGGGGAAAAATCGGGAAAAAATAGGGAAAAATAGGGAAAAAATTGGGGGAAAAATTGGGGGAAAATTGGGGGAAAAATTGGGGGAAAATTGGGAGAAAAATTGGGGGAAATTGGGAAAAAATTGGGGGAAATTGGGAAAAAATTGGGGGGAAATTGGGGGGAAATTGGGGGAAATTGGGGGAAAATCGGGAAAAAATTGAGAAAAAATTGTGGAATAATTGGGGGAAATTGGGGGAAAATTGGGGGAAAATTGGGGGAAAAATAGGGGAAAAATTGGAAAAAAATTGGGGGAAAATCGGGGGAAAATTTGGGGGAAAATTGGGAGGAAATTGGGGGGAAATCAGGGGGAAATTGGGGGAAAATTGGGGGAATTATGGGGAAAAATTGGGGGAAAATTGGGGGAAAATTGGGGGGAAATTGGGGGAAAATTGGAGGAAAATTGGGGGGAAATTGGGGGGAAAATCGGGGAAAAATAGGGAAAAAATTGGGGGGAAATTGGGGGAAAATCGGGGGAAAATTGGGGGAAAATAGGGGAAAATATTGGGGAAAAATTGGGGAAAATTTGGGAAAAAATTGGGGAAAAATTGGAAAAAAAATTGGGGGAAAATTGGGGAAAAATCAGGGGAAAATTGGGGGAAAAATCGAGGAAAAATTGGGGAAAAATCAGGGAAAAATTGGGGAAAAATCGGGGGAAAATTGGGGAAAAATCAGGGGAAAATTGGGGGAAAAATCGAGGAAAAATCAGGGAAAAATCGGGAAAAAAATTGAGAAAAATTCTGGAATAATTGAGGAAAAATCAGGAAAAATCAGGGGAAAATCAGGAAAAAAAATCAGGGAAAAATTGGCAAAAAAATTGGGGGAAAATCGGGGAAAAATCGGGGAAAAATTGGGGAAAAATTGGCAAAAAAATTGCGGGAAAATCGGGGAAAAATAGGGAGAAAATTGGGGGAAAAAATCAAGGAAAAATTGGGGAAAAAATCAGGGAAAAATTGGGGAAAAATCGGGGGAAAATTGGGGAAAAATCAGGGGAAAATTGGGGGAAAAATTGGGGGAAAAATTGGGGGAAAATCGTGAAAATTGGGAAAAAAATTGGGGAAAATCGGGGGAAAATTGGGGAAAAATTGGGGGAAATTGGGGAAAAATCAGGGGAAAAATTCGGGGAAAAATCGGGGAAAAAATCGGGGAAAAATCGGGAAAAATTTGGGAAAAAAACGGGGAAAAATCGGGGAAAAATTGGGGAAAAAACGGGGGAAAATCAGGGCAAAATCGGAAAAAAATCGGGGAAAAATCAGGAAAAAATAGGGAAAAATAGGGAAAAAATAGGGAAAAAATTGGGGGAAATTTGGGGAAAATTGGGGGAAAAATTGGGGGAAAATTGGAGAGAAAAATTGGGGGAAATTGGGAAAAAATTGGGGGAAAATTGGGGGGAAATTGGGGGAAAATTGGAAAAAAATTGGGGGAAATTGGGGAAAAATTGGGGAAAAATTGGGGGAAAAATGGGAAAAAATTGGGGGAAAATTCGGGGAAAATTAGGGGAAAATTGGGGGAAAAGCGGGGGAAAATTGGGGGAAAATAGGGAAAAAATTGGGGGAAATTGGGGAGAAATTGGGGGAAATTGGGGGAAAATTGGGAAAAAATTGGGGGAAAATTTGGGGAAAATTGGGGAAAAATCGGAAAAAAAATGGGGGAAAATCGGGGAAAAATTGGGGAAAAATCGGGGAAAATCGGGGAAAAATTGGGGGAAAATTGGGGGTAAATCAGGGGAAAATCAGGAAAAAAATCGGGAAAAAATTGGGGGAAAATCGGGGAAAAATCGGCAAAAAAATTGGGGGAAAATTGGGGAAAATCGAGGAAAAATGGGGAAAAAATTTGGGAAAAATTGGGGAAAATTGGGGAAAAATCGGAGGAAAATCGGGAAAAAATTTGAGAAAAAATTGTGGAATAATTGGGGAAAATCAGGAAAAATCAGGGGAAAATCGGGAAAAAAATCACGAAAAAATTGGGGGAAAATCGGGAAAAAATTGGGGGAAAATCGGGGAAAAATCGGGGAAAAATCAGGGGAAAAAATCGAGGAAAAATTGGGGAAAAATCGGGGAAAAAATCGGGGGAAAATCAGGGAAAAATTGGGGAACATTGGGGAAAAATTGGGGAAAAATCAGGGGAAAAAATTGGGGAAAAATTGGGGGAAAATTGGGGAAAAAAATTGGGAAAAAATTGGGGAAAAATCAGGGAAAAATTGGGGGAAAATTGGGAAAAAATCAAGGAAAAATCAAGGAAAAATTGGCAAAATAATCGGGGAAAAATTGGGAAAAAAATCGGGAAAAATTGGGGAAAAATCGGGAAAAAATCGGGGAAAATTGGGGAAAAATCGGGAAAAAATCGGGGAAAAATAGGGAAAAAATCAGGAAAAAATCAGGAAAAATCGAGGAAAAAATCGGGAAAAAATTGAAGAAAAATCGGGGAAAAATTGGGGGAAAATCGGGGAAAAATCGGGGAAAAAATCGGGGAAAAATCGGGGAAAAATTGAGGAAAATTTGGGGAAAAATCGGGGGGAAATCAGGGAAAAATCGGGAAAAAAATCAGGAAAAAATTGGGGAAAAAATCGGGAAAAATTGGGGAAAAATCTGGGGAAAATTGGGGGAAAATCGGGAAAAAATCGGGGAAAAATTGGGGAAAAATCGGGGGAAAATTGGGAAAAAAATCGGAGAAAAATTGGGGGAAAATTTGGGAAAATTTTGGGAAAAATTGGGGAAAAATCGGGGAAAAAATCGGGGGAAAATCAGGGAAAAATTGGGGAACATTGGGGAAAAATTGGGGAAAAATCAGGGGAAAAAATTGGGGAAAAATTGGGGGAAAATTGGGGAAAAAAATTGGGAAAAAATTGGGGAAAAATCAGGGAAAAATTGGGGGAAAATTGGGAAAAAATCAAGGAAAAATCAAGGAAAAATTGGCAAAATAATCGGGGAAAAATCTGGAAAAAAATCGGGAAAAAATTGGGGAAAAAATGGGGAAAAATTGGGGAAAAAATCGGGGAAAATTCGGGAAAAATCAGGGAAAAATCAGGGAAAAATTGTCAAAAAAATCGGGGAAAAATCGGGAAAAAATCGGGGGAAAATGGCGAAAAAATCGGGGGAAAATTGGGAAAAAATCAGGGAAAAATCGGGTAAAAACAGGGAAAAATGTGGGAAAAATCAGGGGAAAAATCCGGAAAAAAATCGGGAAAAAAATTGGGAAAAAATTGAAGAAAAATTGGGGAAAAATTGGGAAAAAAACAGGGAAAAATCGGGGAAAAATCAGGGGAAAATTGGGAAAAAATCGGGGAAAAATCGGGAAAAAATTGGGGAAAAATCGAGGAAAAAAATCGGGGGAAAATTGGGGAAAAAAAACGGGGAAAAATTGGGAAAAAATTGGGGAAAATTGGGAAAAAATTGGGGAAAAACTGGGAAAAATCGGGGAAAAATCGGGGAAAAATCGGGAAAAATTTGGGAAAAAAACAGGGAAAAATCGGGGAAAAATCAGGGGAAAATTGGGAAAAAATCGGGGAAAAATTGGGAAAAAATTGGGGAAAAAATCGGGGGAAAATTGGGAAAAAATTGGGGAAAAATCGGGGAAAAATTGGGGGGGTCAGGGAGGGGTCAGGGAGGGGTCAGGGGGGGTCAGGGAGGGGTCAGGAGGGGTCAGGAGGGGTCAGGAGGGGTCAGGGGGGGTCAGGGGGGGTCAGGAGGGGTCAGGGAGGGGTCATGGAGGGGTCAGGGAGGGGTCAGGGAGGTCAGGGGGGGTCAGGGAGGGGTCAGGGAGGGGTCAGGAGGGGTCAGGGGGGGTCAGGGAGGGTCAGGGAGGGGTCAGGGAGGGGTCAGGAGGGGTCAGGAGGGGTCAGGGAGGGGTCAGGGGGGTCAGGAGGGGTCAGGGAGGGGTCAGGGAGGGGTCAGGAGGGGTCAGGAGGGGTCAGGAGGGGTCAGGGAGGGGTCAGGGAGGGGTCAGGAGGGGTCAGGGAGGGGTCAGGGAGGCGTCAGGGAGGGGTCAGGGAGGGGTCAGGGAGGGGTCAGGAGGGGTCAGGGAGGGGTCAGGAGGGGTCAGGGGGGGTCAGGGAGGGGTCAGGGTGAGGTCAGGGAGGGGTCAGGGTGAGGTCAGGGGGGGTCAGGGAGGGGTCAGGGAGGGGTCAGGGAGGGGTCAGGAGGGGTCAGGAGGGGTCAGGGTGGGGTCAGGGGGGGTCAGGGAAAGGTCAGAGGGGGAGGGGAAGGGTCCAGGAGGGGTCACCGGGGGCTACAGGGATTCCTCAGGGTCCCACAAAATTCCCAAAATTCTGATCAGATCCTAAAGGGATTCATTGTTATCCCACAAAATTCCCAAAATTCTGATCAGATCCTAAAGGGATTCACCAGGATCCTAAAAAATTCCTGGAATCATCACCAGGATCCCACAAAATTCTCAAAATTCTGATGAGATCCCAAAAGGAAACTTCAGGATCCTACAAAATTCATGGAATTATCAATGGATACTAAAAGGATTCACCAGGATCCTACAAAATTTTCCAAAATTCTCAGCAGATCCCACAAAATTCCCCAAATGATCCCAGGTTTCCAAGTGGCCTCACCAGGTTCCCACAAAATTCCTGGGTTTTTCATTGGATGCTACAAGAATTGCTCAGGATCCTACAAAAATTCCCAAAAGTTTCCAAGGGGCTTCACCAGAATCCCACAAAATTCCCAAATTTCTCAGCAGATCCCACAAAATTCCCCAAATGATCCCAGGTTTCCAAGGGGCTTCACCGGGATCCTACAAAATTCCCGGAATTCTGATCAGATCCCAAAGGGATTCACCAGGATCCCACAAAATTCCTGAATTTCTGATCAGATCCTAAAAGGAACCACCAGGATCCCACAAAATTCCCAAAATTCTGATCAGATCCTACAAGGATTCCCCAGGATCCCACAAAATTCCCGGAATTTTCATGGGATGCTCCAAGAATTGCTCAGGGTCCTACAAAAATTCCCCAAATGATCCCAGGTTTCCAAAGGGCCTCACCAGGATCCCACAAAATTCCCAAAATTATCAATGGATCCTAAAAGGATTCCCCAGGATCCCACAGAATTCCCAAAATTATCAATGGATCCTAAAAGGATTCCCCAGGATCCCACAGAATTCCCGAAGTTCTCACCAGATCCTAAAAGGAACCACCAGGATCCTACAAAATTCCCAAATTCCTCCTCAGATCCTAAAAGGATTCCCCAGGATCCTAAAAAATTCCTGGAATCATCACCAGATCCTACAAAATTCCCAAAATTCCTCCTCAGATCCTAAAAGGATTCCCCAGGATCCTAAAAAATTCCTGGAATCATCACCAGATCCTACAAAATTCCCAAAATTCTGATCAGATCCCAGAAGGATTCACCAGGATCCCACAAAATTCCTGGAATTCTCACCATGATCCTAAAGGGATTTACCGGGATCCCACAAAATCCCTGGAATCATCACCAGGATCCTAAAAGGATTCACCAGGATCCTACAAAATTCCCACAATGACCCCAGGTTTCCAAGGGGCTTCACCGGGATCCCACAAAATTCCCAAAATGATCCCAGGTTTCCAAGTGGTTCCACCAGGATCCTACAAAATTCCTGGAATTCTCACCATGATCCTAAAAGGATTCACCAGGATCCTACAAAATTCCCAAAATTCTCCTCAGATCCCACAAAATTCCCAAAACGATCCCAAGTTTCCAAGGGGCCTCACCAGGATCCTACAAAATTCCCAAATTTCTGATCAGATCCCAAAAGGAATCTTCAGGATCCTACAAAATTCCTGGAATTATCACCATGATCCTAAAGGGATTCACCGGGATCCCACAAAATTCCCAAAATTCTGATCAGATCCTAAAAAGCTCCCCAAATTATCAATGGATCCTAAAGGGATTCATTGGGATCCCACAAAATTCCCAAATTTCCTCCCCCAAGCCCAAACTCTCCTGGAATTGCAGGAGAAATCCCAAAATTTCCTTTGCACGGCAGAAAAAAACGGGGAAAAATTTGGGGGAAACGGTGGAAAATCCATGGAACCTTCTGGGAACCATGGAGAACCCTTGGAGAACCCATGGAACCTTCTGGGAACCTTCTGAGAACCCTTGGAGAACCCATGGAACCTTCTGGAAACCATGGGAAACCTTCTGAGAACCCCATAGAACCTTCTGGAAACTCTAGAAGAACCCATGGAACCTTCTGGAAACCACGGAAAACCCTTGGACAACCCCATGAAACCTCCTGAGAACCCTTGGAGACCCCTTGGAGACCCCATAGGACCTTCTGGAAACCTTCTGAGAACATTGGAGAACCCATAGAACCTTCTGGAAACCCTTTGAGGACTCCATAGAACCTTCTGGAAACCATGGGAAACCCTTGAGGAACTCCATAGAACGTTCTAGGAACCATGGAGAACCCATAGAACCTTCTGGAAATCATGGAGAACTTTGAAGGAACTCCATAAAACCATCTGGGAACCTTCTGAGATCCCTTGGAGAACCCATGGAACCTTCTGGAAACCATGGAGAACCCTTGAGGAACTCCATAGAACCTTCTGGAAACCATGGAGAACCCTTGAGGAACTCCATAGAACCTTCCAGAAACCCTTGGAGAACCCATAGAACCTTCTGGAAACCAAGGAGAACCCTTGAGGAACTTCACAGAACCTTCTGGAAACCTTCTGGGAACCCTTGGAGAACCCATGGAACCTTCTGAAAATCATGGGGAACCCTTGGACAACCACTAAAAACCTTCTGAGAACCCTTGGAGACCCCATGGAACCTTCTGGAAACCATGGGAAACGCTTGAGGAACTCCATAGAACCTTCTGGAAACCTTCTGAATACCCTTGGAGAACCCATGGAACCTTCTGGAAACCATGGAGAACCCTTGGAAACCTCCATAGGACCTTCTGGAAACCATGGGTAACACTTGAGGAACCCCATAGAACCTTCTGGGAACCTTCTGAGACCCCTTGGAGACCCCATAGGACCTTCTGGAAAAACCCCAAACCGCATGGAACTGGGTGGACCGGTGGTGGTCCTCCATAGCGGTGTAGCCGATCTTCTCGAAGCTGAGCAGGCTGAAGATGCTGTTGTAGAGCTGCATCTCCTGGGAACCATGGAGAACCCTTGGACAACCACTAAAAACCTTCTGGGAACCTTCTGGGAACCCTTGGAGAACCCATGGAACCTTCTGGAAACCATGGGAAAGCCCTGGGGAACTCCATAGAACCTTCTGGAAACCATGGAAAACCCTTGAGGAACTCCATAAAACCTCCTGGGAACCTTCTGAGAACCCTTGGAGAACCTATAGGACCTTCTAGGAACCTTCTGGAAACCACGCAAAACCCTTGGACAACCCCATAAAACCTCCTGAGAACCCTTGGAGAACCCTTGGAGACCCCATAGGACCTTCTAGAAAGCCCCAAACCGCATGGAACTGGGTGGAATTTGGTGGGACCGGTGGTGGTCCTCCATAGCGGTGTAGCCGATCTTCTCGAAGCTGAGCAGGCTGAAGATGCTGTTGTAGAGCTGCATCTCCTGGGAACCATGGAGAGCCCTTGAGGGACTCCAGGGAACCTTCTGGAAACCATGGGGAACCCTTGGACAACCACTAAAAACCTTCTGAGAACCCTTGGAGAACCCATAGAACCTTCTGGAAACCATGGAGAACCCTTTGAGGAACTCCAGAGAACCTTCTGGGAACTTTGTGAGACCCCTTGGAGAACCCATAGGACCTTCTAAGAACCATGGAGAACCCATAGAACCTTCTGGAAACCATGGAGAACCCTTTGAGGACTCCATAAAACCATCTGGGAACCTTCTGAGAACCCTTGGAGACCCCATAGAACCTTCTGGAAATCATGGGAAACCTTTGAAGAACCCCATAGGACCTTCTGGAAACCATGGAGAACCCTTGAGGAACTCCACAGAACCTTCTGGGAACTTTGTGAGAACCCTTGGAGAACCCACAGAACCTTCTGGAAACCTTCTGGGAACCATAGAGAACTCATTGGAGAACCCATAGGACCTTCTGGAAACCATGGAGAACCCTTGAGGAACTCCATAAAACCATCTGGGAACCTTCTGAGAACCCTTGGAGAACCCATAGGACCTTCTGGAAACCATTCGAAACCCTTGGAGAACCCATAAGAACCTTCTGGAAACCATGGAGAACCCTTTGAGGACTCCATAAAACCATCTGGGAACCTTCTGAGAACCCTTGGAGACCCCATAGAACCTTCTGGAAATCATGGGAAACCTTTGAAGAACCCCATAGGACCTTCTGGAAACCATGGGAAGCACTTGAGGAACTCCATAAAACCTTCTAGGAACCTTCTGGAAACCCTTGGAGACCCCATAGAACCTTCTGGAAACCATGGAGAACCCTTTGAGGACTCCATAAAACCATCTAGGAACCTTCTGAGAACCCTTGGAGACCCCATAGGAACTTCTGGAAACCATGGAGAACCCTTGGAGAACCCATAGAACCTTCTGGAAACCATGGGAAACACTTGAGGAACTCCATAGGACCTTCTGGAAACCATGGAGAACCCTTTGAGGACTCCATAAAACCTTCTGGGAACCTTCTGAGAACCCTTGGAGACCCCTTGGAGGACCCATAAAACCTTCTGGAAACCATGGAAAACCCCTGGGGAACTCCATAAAACCTCCCGAGAACCCTTGGAGACCCCATAGGACCTTCTGGAAACCATGGGAAACTCTTTGAGGACTCCATAAAACCATCTGGGAACCTTCTGAGAACCCTTGGAGAACCCATAGAACCTTCTGGAAACCATGAGGAACCCTTGAGGAACTCCATAAAACTTCCTAGGAACCTTCTGAGCCCCCTTAGAGAACCCATAGAGACCTTCTGGAAACCATTGAAAACCCTTGGACAACTCCATAAAACCTTCTGGAAACCCTTGGAGAACCCTTGGAGAACCCTTGGAACCTTCTGGAAACCATGGAGAACCCTTGAGGAACTCCATAGAACCTTCTGGAAACCTTCTGGGAACCCTTTGAGGACTCCATAAAACCTTCTGAGAATTCTTGGAGAACCCTTGGAGAACCCATAGAACCTTCTGGGAACCACGGAAAACCCTTGGACAACCACTAAAAACCTTCTGGAAACCTTCTGAGAACCCTTGGAGAACCCTTGGAGAACCCATAGAACCTTCTGGAAACCATGGAGAATCCTTGGCTAACTCATAGGACCTTCTGGGAACCTTCTGAGAACCCTTGGAGAACTCCATAGAACCATCTGGGAACCTTCTGGGACCCCTTGGAGAACCCATAGGACCTTCTGGAAACCATGGGAAACGCTTGAGGAACTCCACAGAACCTTCTGGAAACCATGGAGAACCCTTGAGAAACTCCATAAAACCTTCTGAGAACCTTCTGAGACCCCTTGGAGACCCCATAGAACCTTCCTGGAGATCATGGAGAACCCTTGGAGAACCTCCTAAAACCTTCTGGAAACCATGGGGAACCCTTGAGGAACCCCATAAAACCTCCTGGGAACCTTCTGAGAACCCTTGGAGAACCCATAGAACCTTCTGGAAACCATGGAAAACCCTTGGACAACCCCATAAAACCTCCTGAGAACCCTTGGAGACCCCTTGGAGAACCCATAGAACCTTCTAGGAACCCTTTGAGGACTCCATAAAACCATCTGGGAACCTTCTGAGAACCCTTGGAGAACCCATAGAACCTTCTGGAAACCATGGAGAACCCTTTGAGGACTCCATAAAACCTTCTGGGAACCTTCTGAGAACCCTTGAAGACCCCATAGGACCTTCTGGAAACCATGGGAAACCTTTGAAGAACTCCATAGAACCTTCTGGAAACCATGGAGAACCCTTGGAGAACTCCATAGGACCTTCAGAGAATCCTTGGAGAACCTATAGAACCTTCTGGAAACCATGGGAAATGCTTGAGGAACTCCATAGAACCTTCTCAGAATCTTCTGAGATCCCTTGGAGAACCCATAGAACCTTCTAGGAACCTTCTGAAAACCATCGAGAACGCTTGAGGAACTCCATAGAACCTTCTGGAAACCATGGAGAACCCTTTGAGGACTCCATAGAACCTTCTGGGAACCATGGGAGAACCTTTGAGGAACTTCATGAAACCTTCTGAGAACCCTTGGAGACCCCTTGGAGACCCCATAGGACCTTCTGGAAACCATGGGAAAGCTTTGAAGAACTCCATAGAACCTTCTGGAGATCATGGAGAACCCTTGGAGAACCTCCTAAAACCTTCTGGAAACCATCGAGAACGCTTGAGAAACTCCATAGAACCTTCTGGGAACTTTGTGAGAACCCTTGGAGAACCCACAGAACCTTCTGGAAACCATGGAAATCCCTGGGACAACCACTAAAAACCTTCTGAGAACCTTTGCAGAACCCTTAGAGAAACCAGAGAACCTTCTGGAAACCATGGAGAACCCTTGGAGAACCCCATGGGACCTTCTGAAAACCATCGAGAACCCTTGAGGAACTCCATAGAACCTTCTGGGAACCTTCTGAGAACCCTTGGAGAACCCATAGAACCTTGTGAGAACCCTTGCAGAACCCATAGAACCTACTAGGAACCATGGGAAATGCTCGAGGAACTCCATAGAACCTTCTGGGAACCTTCTGAGAACCCTTGGAGAACCCATAGGACCTTCTGGAAACCATGGGAAACCCCTGAGGAACTCCATAGAACCTTCTGGAAACCTTCTGAGAATTCTTGGAGACCCCATAGGACCTTCTGGAAACCATTGAAAACCCTTGGACAACTCCATAAAACCTTCTGGAAACCCTTGGAGAACCCTTGGAGAACCCTTGGAACCTTCTGGAAACCATGGGAAAGCCCTGGGGAACTCCATAGAACCTTCTGGAAACCATGGAGAACCCTTGACGAACTCCATAGAACCTTCTGGGAACTTTGTGAGAACCCTTGGAGAACCCACAGAACCTTCTGGAAACCATGGAGAACCCTTGGACAACTCCATAAAACCTCCTGAGAACCTTCTGAGCCCCCTTGGAGAACCCATAGGACCTTCTGGAAACCATGAGGAACCCTTGGAGAACCCATAGAACCTTCTAGGAACCTTCTGGAAACCACGCAAAACCCTTGGACAACCACTAAAAACCTTCTGGGAACCTTCTGAGACCCCTTGGAGACCCCATAGGACCTTCTAGAAAGCCCCAAAGAGTTGGGACCTCTTTGGAATGGTGGTGGTCCTCCATACCGGTGTAGCCGATCTTCTGGAAGCTGAGCAGGCTGAAGATGCTGTTGTAGAGCTGCATCTCCTGGGAACCATGGAGAACCCTTGAGGGACTCCATAGAACCTTCTGGAAACCATGGGGAACCCTTGGACAACCACTACAAACCTTCTGGGAACCCTTGGAGAACCCATAGAACCTTCTGGAAACCATGGGAAACCTTTGAGGAACTCCAGAGAACCTTCTGGGAACTTTGTGAGAACCCTTGGAGAACCCATAGGACCTTCTAAGAACCATGGAGAACCCTTGAGGAACTCCATAAAACCATCTGGGAACCTTCTGAGAACCCTTGGAGACCCCATAGGACCTTCTGGAAACCATGAGGAACCCTTGGAGAACCCATAGAACCTTCTGGGAACCTTCTGGAAACCACGCAAAACCCTTGGACAACCCCATAAAACCTCCTGAGAACTTTTGGAGACCCCTTGGAGACCCCATAGGACCTTCTGGAAAAGCCCCAAACCGCATGGAACTGGGTGGAATTTGGTGGGACCGGTGGTGGTCCTCCATACCGGTGTAGCCGATCTTCTCGAAGCTGAGCAGGCTGAAGATGCTGTTGTAGAGCTGCATCTCCTGGGAACCATGGAGAGCCCTTGGACAACCACTAAAAACCTTCTGGGAACCTTCTGGGAACCATGGAGAACCCTTGAGGGACTCCAGAGAACCTTCTGGAAACCATGGGGAACCCTTGGGGAACCACTAAAAACCTTCTGGGAACTTTGTGAGAACCCTTGGAGAACCCACAGAACCTTCTGGAAACCATGGAGAACTCCTTGGAGAACCCATAGGACCTTCTGGAAACCATGGAGAACCTTTGGAGACCTCCATAGAACCTTCTGGAAACCATGGGAAACCTTCTGAGAACCCCATAGAATCTTCTAGAAACCTTCTGAGAACCCTTGGAGACCCCATAGGACCTTCTGGAAACCATGGGAAACACTTGAGGAACTCCATAGAACCTTCTGGGAACCTTCTGAAAACCTTGGAGAACCCATAGGACCTTCTGGGAACCTTCTGAGAACCCTTGGAGAACTCCATAGAACCATCTGGGAACCTTCTGAGACCCCTTGGAGAACCCATAGGACCTTCTGGAACACCCCAAACCGTGTGGAACTGGGTGGACCGGTGGTGGTCCTCCATACCGGTGTAGCCGATCTTCTCGAAGCTGAGCAGGCTGAAGATGCTGTTGTAGAGCTGCATCTCCTTCTTGCGCGTTTGGTCCATCTCGTCCAGGATGTCCATGAGCTCGTTGCCCGTCTTGGTGGGGTGGGAGCACTCGGCCTCGTGCACCGAGAGCTCGTGGAAGGGGCCCTGCCAGGGACACCCGATGCGTTTGTACTTGCACTGGGTCACCCTGGAGAAAGGAGAATTGGGGACATCTTGGGGACAATTCCAGGTTTGGGGACATTTTGGGGACAATTCCAGTTTTGGGGACAACTCCATGGATGGGGACAATTGTGGAGGTTTTGGAGAAATTGAGGAGAAAAATGGGTCAAAATTCCCATAAATTGCTAAAAATCCAGGCCAGGATTATTCCAAAGCCTCAGATGTCCTCGTGTTTCTTCTGGTGGTGGACCAAGGAAGATCTGGAGAACTTTGAGGTGTCCCACCACCCCAGAACCACCAAAAACCACCCCAAAAGCCGAAAAAATCCCCAAAAAATCCAAAAAAATTCCCCAAAAAATTCCCAAAAGTCCTAAAAAGTCCACAATATCCTTCTGGTGGTGCTCCAAGGAACATCTCGAGAACTTTGAGGTGTCCCACCACCCAAAACCACCCCAAACCACCAAAAAACCACCCCAAACCACCAGGACTCCACCAAACAACACCTGGAGACTCCAAAATACGTCCAAAAAATCCCAAAAACCAAAATCCCTGAAACTCCTGGACCTGTCCTGGCACTCGTCCTTCTGGTGGAGCGCCAAAGATCTCAAGAACTTTGAGGTGTCCCACCACCCAAAACCACCAAAAACCACCCTGGAACCACCCAAAATCCCTTAAAAACCCCATAAAATCTTTCGCCTCTCCTGACACTGCTTCTGCTGTGGATCCAATGAAGATCTCGAGAACTTTGAGGTGTCCCACCACCCAAAACCACCAAAACCACCTCGAATAGACCCAAAACCACCCCAGAACCCTAAAACATCCTTAGAAAACCCCAAAACTTCTTCTCCTGTCAAGCCATACCTGCTTCTGGTGGTGCTCTAAAGATCTAGAGAACTTTGAGGTGTCCCACCACCCAAAACAACCAAAAACCACCTCGAAACCACCCCAAACCACCTGGACTCCACCAAACAACACCTGGAGACTCCATAAAATCCTTCAGTTCTCCTCACACTCTTTCTGCTGTGGATCCAATGAAGATCTCGAGAACTTTGAGGTGTCCCACCACCCCAAACCACCCCAAACCACCAGGGAACCTCCAAAAACCACCTGGACTCCACCAAACAACACCCGGAGACTCCATAACACCTCCAAAAAACCCCCCAAAAATTCCCAAAAATTCCCAAAATTCCCAAATCCCGGACCTGTCCTGGCACTCGTCCTTCTGGTGGAGCTCCAAAGATCTCAAGAACTTTGAGGTGTCCCAGCATCAAAAACCACCAAAAACCATGGGAGAACCTCAACAAATCCCTGTCCATGGCCGAAATTCCCATTCTGGACCATTCCCATCCTTCGGCCACCCTGATGGTCCTAATGGTGGAGATCCAATGAAGATCTCGAGATGTTCCTGGTGTCCCACCACCCAAAAACCACCAAAACCACCTTGAATAGACCCAAAACCACCCCAGAACCACCAAAAATCCCTTAAAACCCCATAAAATCTTTCAGCTTTCCTGTCACTCCTTGTGCTGTGGATCCAATAAAGATCTCGAGAACTTTGAGGTGTCCCACCACCCAAAACCACCAAAAACCACCACAGAACCTCCAAAAACCACCTGGACTCCACCAAACAACACCTGGAGACTCCATAACATCCTTCACCTCTCCTCACACTGCTTCTGCTGTGGATCCAATGAAGATCTCGAGATGTTCCTGGTGTCCCACCACCCAAAACCACCCCAAACCACCACGGAACCACCCCAAACCACCTGGACTCCACCAAACAACACCTGGAGACTCCATAACACCTCCAAAAAACCTCCAAAAATCCCCAAAAATTCCCAAAATTCCAGACCTGTCCTGGCACTCGTCCTTCTGGTGGCGCTCAAGGAGGGACCGGGGGAACTGGCGGGCGCAGAAGCCGCACTCGGCCGGCAGCTCGCTGACCGCCTTCTCCACGGCCACATCCCACCAGCACCAAACCGGCCCCAAAATCCCCAAAAATCCCCCAAAAAATCAGAGAATTCAGAGCCAGGACCATTCCCATCCATCGGCCACACTGATGGTCCTACTGGGGGTGATCCAGTGAAGATCTCAAGAACTTGGAGGTGTCCCAGCACCCAAAAACCACCAAAAACCACCTCCAAACCAACAAAACCCACCCCAGAACCACCAAAAATCCTTACAAAACCTCATAAACTCCTTCAGGTCTCCTCACACTCCTTCTGCTGTGGATCCAATGAAGATCTCGAGATGTTCCTGGTGTCCCACCACCCCAAAACCACCAAAACCACCTCGAATAGACCCAAAACCACCCCAGAACCACCAAAAATCCTTCAAAAACCCCATAAAATGCTTCACCCATCCTGACACTGCTTCTGCTGTGGATCCAATGAAGATCTCGAGATGTTCCTGGTGTCCCACCACCCAAAACCACCCCAAACCACCTCCAAACCACCCCAAACCACCTGGACTCCACCAAACAACACCCGGAGACTCCATAACTCCTCCAAAAACCCAAATCCCAAATTCCCCCGGACCTGTCCTGGCACTCGTCCTTCTGGTGGAGCTCCAAAGATCTCAAGAACTTTGAGGTGTCCCAGCATCAAAAACCACCAAGACCACCTTGAATAGACCCAAAACCACCCCAGAACCACCAAAAATCCCTTAAAAACCCCATAAAATCTTTCAGCTTTCCTGACACTGGTTCTGCTGTGGATCCAATGAAGATCTCGAGATGTTCCTGGTGTCCCACCATCCGAAACCACCCCAAACCACCACAGAACCACCCCAAACCACCTGGACTCCACCAAACAACACCTGGAGACTCCATAACATCCTTCACCTTTCCTCACACTCCTTCTGCTGTGGATCCAATGAAGATCTCGAGAACTTTGAGGTGTCCCACCACCCAAAACCACCCCAAACCACCACGGAACCTCCAAAAACCACCTGGACTCCACCAAACAACACCTGGAGACTCCATAAAACCTCCAAAAAACCTCCAAAAAAATTCCCAAAAATTCCCAAAATTCCAGACCTGTCCTGGCACTCGTCCTTCTGGTGGCGCTCGAGCAGGGACCGGGGGAACTGGCGGGCGCAGAAGCCGCACTCGGCCGGCAGCTCGCTGACCGCCTTCTCCACGGCCACATCCCACCAGCACCAAACCGGCCCCAAAATCCACCAAAAATCCCCCAAAAAATTGGAGAATTCCCAGCCAGGACCATTCCCATCCATCGGTCACCTTGATGGTCCTACTGGGGGTGATCCAGTGAAGATCTCCAGAACTTTGAGGTGTCCCAGCACCCAAAAACCACCAAAAACCACCTCCAAACCAACAAAACTATCTTGAAACCACCAAAAATCCTTACAAAACCTCATAAACTCCTTCAGGTCTCCTCACACTCCTTCTGCTGTGGATCCAATGAAGATCTCGAGATGTTCCTGGTGTCCCACCACCCAAAACCACCAAAACCACCTCGAATAGACCCAAAACCACCCCAGAACCCTAAAACATCCTTAGAAAACTCCAAAACTTCTTCTCCCATCATCCCACACCTCCTTCTGATGGTGCTCCAAAGATCTCGAGAACTTTGAGGTGTCCCACCACCCAAAACCACCCCAAACCACCTCCAAACCACCCCAAACCACCTGGACTCCACCAAACAACACCCGCAGACTCCATAAAACCTCCAAAAACCCAAATCCCAAATTCCCCCGGACCTGTCCTGGCACTTGTCCTTCTGGTGGAGCTCCAAAGATCTCAAGAACTTTGAGGTGTCCCACCACCCCAAAACCACCAAAAACCACCCCAGAACCACCAAAAATCCTTCAAAAACCCCATAACATCCTTCACCCATCCTGACACTGCTTCTGCTGTGGATCCAATGAAGATCTCGAGATGTTCCTGGTGTCCCACCACCCAAAAACCACCCCAAACCACCTCCAAACCACCCCAAACCACCTGGACTCCACCAAACAACACCTGGAGACTCCATAACATCCTTCACCTTTCCTCACACTCCTTCTGCTGTGGATCCAATGAAGATCTCGAGAACTTTGAGGTGTCCCACCACCAAAAACCACCAAAAACCACCTCCAAACCACCCCAAACCACCTGGACTCCACCAAACAACACCCGGAGACTCCATAACATTCTTCAGCTCTCCTTCTACTCCTTGTGCTGTGGATCCAATGAAGATCTCGAGATGTTCCTGGTGTCCCACCACCCAAAACCACCCCAAACCACCTCCAAACCACCCCAAACCACCTGGACTCCACCAAACAACACCCGCAGACTCCATAACACCTCCAAAAACCCAAATCCCAAATTCCCCCGGACCTGTCCTGGCACTCGTCCTTCTGGTGGAGCTCCAAAGATCTCAAGAAGTTTGAGGTGTCCCACCACCCCAAAACCACCAAAAACCACCCCAGAACCACCAAAAATCCTTCAAAAACCCCATAACATCCTTCACCCATCCTGACACTGCTTCTGCTGTGGATCTAATGAAGATCTCGAGATGTTCCTGGTGTCCCACCACCCAAAACCACCCCAAACCACCACGGAACCTCCAAAAACCACCTGGACTCCACCAAACAACACCTGGAGACTCCATAACATCCTTCAGTTCTCCTCACACTCTTTCTGCTGTGGATCCAATGAAGATCTCGAGAACTTTGAGGTGTCCCACCACCCAAAACCACCCCAAACCACCAGGGAACCTCCAAAAACCACCTGGACTCCACCAAACAACACCTGGAGACTCCATAAAACCTCCAAAAACCCAAATCCCAAAAACTCCCGGACCTGTCCTGGCACTCGTCCTTCTGGTGGAGCTCCAAAGATCTCAAGAACTTGGAGGTGTCCCAGCATCAAAAACCACCAAAAACCATGGGAGAACCTCAACAAATCCCTGTCCATGGCCGAAATTCCCATTCTGGACCATTCCCATCCTTCGGCCACCCTGATGGTCCTAATGGTGGAGATCCAATGAAGATCTCGAGATGTTCCTGGTGTCCCACCACCCCAAAACCACCAAAACCGCCTTGAATGGACCCAAAACCACCCCAGAACCACCAAAAATCCCTTAAAAACCCCATAAAATCTTTCGCCTCTCCTGACACTGGTTCTGCTGTGGATCCAATGAAGATCTCGAGATGTTCCTGGTGTCCCACCACCACAAACCACCCCAAACCACCTCGGATCCTCCAAAAACCACCTGGACTCCACCAAACAACACCTGCAGACTCCATAACATCCTTCACCTCTCCTCACACTCCTTCTGCTGTGGATCCAATGAAGATCTCGAGATGTTCCTGGTGTCCCACCACCCAAAACCACCAAAAACCACCTCGGAACCACCCCAAACCACCTGGACTCCACCAAACAACACCTGGAGACTCCATAACACCTCCAAAAAACCTCCAAAAATCCCCAAAAATTCCCAAAATTCCAGACCTGTCCTGGCACTCGTCCTTCTGGTGGCGCTCAAGGAGGGACCGGGGGAACTGGCGGGCGCAGAAGCCGCACTCGGCCGGCAGCTCACTGACCGCCTTCTCCACGGCCACATCCCACCAGCACCAAACCGGCCCCAAAATCCCCAAAAATCCCCCAAAAAATTGGAGAATTCAGAGCCAGGACCATTCCCATCCATCGGCCACACTGATGGTCCTACTGGGGGTGATCCAGTGAAGATCTCAAGAACTTGGAGGTGTCCCAGCACCCAAAAACCACCAAAAACCACCTCCAAACCAACAAAACCCACCCCAGAACCACCAAAAATCCTTACAAAACCTCATAAACTCCTTCAGGTCTCCTCACACTCCTTCTGCTGTGGATCCAATGAAGATCTCGAGATGTTCCTGGTGTCCCACCACCCCAAAACCACCAAAACCACCTCGAATAGACCCAAAACCACCCCAGAACCACCAAAAATCCTTCAAAAACCCCATAAAATGCTTCACCCATCCTGACACTGCTTCTGCTGTGGATCCAATGAAGATCTCGAGATGTTCCTGGTGTCCCACCACCCAAAACCACCCCAAACCACCTCCAAACCACCCCAAACCACCTGGACTCCACCAAACAACACCCGGAGACTCCATAACTCCTCCAAAAACCCAAATCCCAAATTCCCCCGGACCTGTCCTGGCACTCGTCCTTCTGGTGGAGCTCCAAAGATCTCAAGAACTTTGAGGTGTCCCAGCATCAAAAACCACCAAGACCACCTTGAATAGACCCAAAACCACCCCAGAACCACCAAAAATCCCTTAAAAACCCCATAAAATCTTTCAGCTTTCCTGACACTGGTTCTGCTGTGGATCCAATGAAGATCTCGAGATGTTCCTGGTGTCCCACCATCCGAAACCACCCCAAACCACCACAGAACCACCCCAAACCACCTGGACTCCACCAAACAACACCTGGAGACTCCATAACATCCTTCACCTTTCCTCACACTCCTTCTGCTGTGGATCCAATGAAGATCTCGAGAACTTTGAGGTGTCCCACCACCCAAAACCACCCCAAACCACCTCCAAACCACCCCAAACCACCTGGACTCCACCAAACAACACCCGCAGACTCCATAAAACCTCCAAAAACCCAAATCCCAAATTCCCCCGGACCTGTCCTGGCACTTGTCCTTCTGGTGGAGCTCCAAAGATCTCAAGAACTTTGAGGTGTCCCACCACCCCAAAACCACCAAAAACCACCCCAGAACCACCAAAAATCCTTCAAAAACCCCATAACATCCTTCACCCATCCTGACACTGCTTCTGCTGTGGATCCAATGAAGATCTCGAGATGTTCCTGGTGTCCCACCACCCAAAAACCACCCCAAACCACCTCCAAACCACCCCAAACCACCTGGACTCCACCAAACAACACCTGGAGACTCCATAACATCCTTCACCTTTCCTCACACTCCTTCTGCTGTGGATCCAATGAAGATCTCGAGAACTTTGAGGTGTCCCACCACCAAAAACCACCAAAAACCACCTCCAAACCACCCCAAACCACCTGGACTCCACCAAACAACACCTGGAGACTCCATAAAACCTCCAAAAAACCAAATCCCAAATTCCCTCGGACCTGTCCTGGCACTCGTCCTTCTGGTGGAGCTCCAAAGATCTCAAGAACTTTGAGGTGTCCCAGCATCAAAAACCACCAAAAACCACCTTGAATAGACCCAAAACCACCCCAGAACCACCAAAAATCCTTAAGAAGCCCCAAAAATTCTTTCAGTTTTCCTCACACTCCTTGTGCTGTGGATCCAATGAAGATCTCGAGATGTTCCTGGTGTCCCACCACCCAAAAACCACCAAAACCACCTTGAATAGACCCAAAACCACCCCAGAACCACCAAAAATCCTTCAAAAACCCCATAAAATGCTTCACCCATCCTGCCACTGCTTCTGCTGTGGATCCAATGAAGATCTCGAGATGTTCCTGGTGTCCCACCACCCAAAACCACCCCAAACCACCAGGGAACCTCCAAAAACCACCTGGACTCCACCAAACAACACCTGGAGACTCCATAAAACCTCCAAAAAACCCCAAAAAAATTTCTTCAAGACCTGTCCTGGCACTCGTCCTTCTGGTGGCGCTCGAGCAGTGACCGGGGGAACTGGCGGGCGCAGAAGCCGCACTCGGCCGGCAGCTCGCTGACCGCCTTCTCCACGGCCACATCCCACCAGCACCAAACCAGCCCCAAAATCCCCAAAAATCCCCCAAAAAATTGGAGAATTCCCAGCCAGGACCATTCCCATCCATCGGCCACCCTGATGGTCCTACTGGGGGTGATCCAGTGAAGATCTCAAGAACTTTGAGGTGTCCCAGCACCCAAAAACCACCAAAAACCACCTTGAAAAGACCCAAAACCACCAGGAATCCACCAAAACCCCTTAGAAACCCCATAAAATCCTTCACCCATCCTGACACTGCTTCTGCTGTGGATCCAATGAAGATCTCGAGATGTTCCTGGTGTCCCACCACCCAAAACCACCCCAAACCACCTCGGAACCTCCAAAAACCACCTGGACTCCACCAAACAACACCTGGAGACTCCATAAAATCCTTCAGCTCTCCTCCTACTCCTTGTGCTGTGGATCCAATGAAGATCTCGAGATGTTCCTGGTGTCCCACCACCCAAAACCACCCCAAACCATCTCCAAACCACCCCAAACCACCTGGACTCCACCAAACAACACCTGGAGACTCCATAAAATCCTTCACTTCTCCTCACACTTGTTCTGCTGTGGATCCAATGAAGATCTCGAGAACTTTGAGGTGTCCCACCACCCAAAACCACCCCAAACCACCTCGGATCCTCCAAAAACCACCTGGACTCCACCAAACAACACCCGGAGACTCCATAAAACCTCCAAAAAACCCCCAAAAAATTCCCAAAAATTCCCAAAATCCCAGACCTGTCCTGGCACTCGTCCTTCTGGTGGCGCTCGAGGAGGGACCGGGGGAACTGGCGGGCGCAGAAGCCGCACTCGGCCGGCAGCTCGCTGACCGCCTTCTCCACGGCCACATCCCACCAGCACCAAACCGGCCCCAAAATCCACCAAAAATCCCCCAAAAAATTGGAGAATTCCCAGCCAGGACCATTCCCATCCATCGGCCACACTGATGGTCCTACTGGGGGTGATCCAGTGAAGATCTCCAGAACTTTGAGGTGTCCCAGCACCCAAAAACCACCAAAAACCACCTCCAAACCAACAAAACTATCTTGAAACCACCAAAAATCCTTACAAAACCTCATAAACTCCTTCAGGTCTCCTCACACTCCTTCTGCTGTGGATCCAATGAAGATCTCGAGATGTTCCTGGTGTCCCACCACCCAAAACCACCAAAACCACCTCGAATAGACCCAAAACCACCCCAGAACCCTAAAACATCCTTAGAAAACTCCAAAACTTCTTCTCCCATCATCCCACACCTCCTTCTGATGGTGCTCCAAAGATCTCGAGAACTTTGAGGTGTCCCACCACCCAAAACCACCCCAAACCACCTCCAAACCACCCCAAACCACCTGGACTCCACCAAACAACACCTGGAGACTCCATAAAACCTCCAAAAACCCAAATCCCAAATTCCCCCGGACCTGTCCTGGCACTTGTCCTTCTGGTGGAGCTCCAAAGATCTCAAGAACTTTGAGGTGTCCCACCACCCCAAAACCACCAAAAACCACCCCAGAACCACCAAAAATCCTTCAAAAACCCCATAACATCCTTCACCCATCCTGACACTGCTTCTGCTGTGGATCCAATGAAGATCTCGAGATGTTCCTGGTGTCCCACCACCCAAAACCACCCCAAACCACCTCCAAACCACCCCAAACCACCTGGACTCCACCAAAACCCCTTAGAAACCCCATAAAATCTTTCAGCTTTCCTGCCACTCCTTGTGCTGTGGATCCAATGAAGATCTCGAGATGTTCCTGGTGTCCCACCACCCAAAACCACCCCAAACCACCAGGGAACCTCCAAAAACCACCTGGACTCCACCAAACAACACCTGGAGACTCCATAAAACCTCCAAAAAACCCCCAAAAAATTTCTTCAAGACCTGTCCTGGCACTCGTCCTTCTGGTGGCGCTCGAGGAGCGAGCGGGGGAACTGGCGGGCGCAGAAGCCGCACTCGGCCGGCAGCTCGCTGACCGCCTTCTCCACGGCCAGGTTGCGGCAGCAGAGGCTCTTGGAGATCTCGCAGCGGCAGTTGGGACACGTGGCCTGCTCCTCCTTCAGCCGAGAGTCGGCCAGCAGGTGGATGAAGCAGCCGGCGCACATCAGGTGCCCGTTGGTGCACTGAGGAATGGCAAAAAAAAATGGGATTTAAAGGGTTAATTGGAATTTATATTTATTTTTAGTCTTGGTTTTTGGGGGAATTTTGGGGTTTTTAAATGGTTTTAATTTGAATTTTTTTGGATTTTTTTGGGGGTTTTTTTTCATTGAATTTCGAATTTTTTACGCCATTTTAATTTCAATTTTTTCCCATTTTTTATGGAATTTTTCCCACTAAATTTCTCATTTTCCAGTTTTTTAAATCATAATTTTTTCCTATTTTTAATCCTTATTTTTCCATTTAATTTCAAATTTTTTAAATGTTTTTCATTTGAATTTTTCTCCATTTTTGTTGTTGTTTTTCCATTTAATTTGTAATTTTTCCACCATTTTATTTCCAATTTTTTCAAATTTTTGTCCCATTTTTATTCTTCTTTTTCCATATTTTAATTCCAATTTTTTTCCCATTTTTATTGGTATTTTTCCAATAATTTCTCATTTTTTCACCTTTTCAACTCCATTTTTCCCCCATTTTTATTGGTATTTTTCCATTGAATTTCTCATTTTCCACCTTTTAAATTGATTTTTTTCCCATTTTTATTCTTATTTTTTCACCCTTTTAATTCCATTTTTTTCCCATTTTTTATTCTTATTTTTCTATTTAATTTCGAATTTTTAAATGAATTTAATTTCCAATTTTTCCCATTTTTATTGGTATTTTTCCATCTAATTTCTCATTTTTTCACCATTTTAATTGCAATTTTTCCCATTTTTATTCTTATTTTTCCACCTTCTTAATTGCAATTTTTCCCAATTTTTTATTGGTATTTTCCCATTCACTTTCCCATTTTTCCACCTTTTTAATTCCAATTTTTTCCTATTTTTAATCCTTACTTTTCCATTTAATTTAAAATATTTTAAACATTTTTAATTGCAATTTTCCACATTTTTAATTGAAATTTTTCCACTCAATTTCTCATTTTTCCACCTTTTTAATTGCAATTTTTATCCATTTTTTATTTTTCTTTTTCTGGTGAATTTTGGGGTTTTTTAAGCGTTTTTAATTTGAATTTTCCCCCATTTTTTATTGGTATTTTTCTATTTAATTTCTCATTTTTCCGCCATTTTAATTCCAATTTTTATCCATTTTTTATTTTTATTTTTCCATTTAATTTCTCATTTTTCCACCTTTTTAATTCCAATTTTTTCCCATTTTTTATTCTTATTTTGCCATTCAATTCCTTCTTTTCCCACCCTTTTAATTGCAATTTTCCCCATTTTTTATTCTTATTTTTTCACCTTTTTAATCCAATTCTCTCCATTTTTTATTCGTTTTTCCATTTAATTTCAGATTTTTTAAATTGTTTTAATTGCAATTTTTTCCATATTTTTTGTTGATTTTTTTCCATTTAATTTTGAATTTTTTACGCATTTTTAATTCAATTTTTTCCCATTTTTATTGGATTTTTTCCATGTAATTTCTCATTTTTCCGCCATTTTAATTGCAATTTTTTCCTATTTTTATTCTTGTTTTTTTGGTGAATTTGGAATATTTTAAATGGTTTTAATTGCAATTTTTTCCATATTTTTTGTTGATTTTTTTCATTTAATTTTGAGTTTTTACGTCATTTTAATTCCAATTTTCCACCTTTTTAATTGAAAATTTTCCCATTTTTATTCTTATTTTTCCGCCATTTTAATTTCAATTTTTTCCCATTTTTATTGGATTTTTTCCATGTAATTTCTCATTTTTCCACCATTTTAATTCCAATCTTTATCTATTTCTTATTTTTATTTTTCTGTTTAATTTTGGATTTTTAAAATGTATTTAATTTGATTTTTTTTTCCAATTTTTGTTGATTTTTTTCATTTAATTTCGAATTTTTTACGCATTTTTAATTCAATTTTTCCTATTTTTTATTCATATTTTTCCACCTTTTTAATTGCAATTTTTTCTCATTTTTTATTCTTATTTTTCCACCTTTTTAATTGAATTTTTTCCCATTTTTAAATTTTGTTTTTTTCATTAAATTTCGAGTTTTTTAAATGGTTTTAATTTGAATTTTTTCCATTTTTTATTGGATTTTTTTCCATTTAATTTCGAATTTTTACGCCATTTTAATTGAATTTTTTCCATATTTTTAATTGGATTTTTTTCCAATTAATTTGTCTTTTTTCCACCTTTTTAATCTCATTTTTTTCCATTTTTTATTCTTATTTTTTCACCTTTTAATTCCAATTTTTTCCCATTTTTAATTGGATTTCTTCCAATTAATTTCTCATTTTTCCACCTTTTTAATTGCAATTTTTCCCCTTTTTATTTTTATTTTTCCATTTAATTTCGAATATTTTAACCATTTTTAATTGCAATTTTTTTTCCATTTTTTGTTGGATTTTTTTCCATTTAATTTCCAATTTTTTACGCATTTTTAATTCAATTTCTCCCATTTTTTATTCTTATTTTTCCACCTTTTTAATTGCATTTTATCCATTTTTTATTCTTATTTCTCTATTTAATTTCAAATATTTTAAATGGTTTTAATTTGAATTTTTTTCCATTTTTTATTGGTATTTTTCCATCTAATTTCTCATTTTTTCACCATTTTAATTGCAATTTTTCCCATTTTTATTCTTATTTTTCCACCTTCTTAATTGCAATTTTTCCCAATTTTTTATTGGTATTTTCCCATTCACTTTCCCATTTTTCCACCTTTTTAATTCCAATTTTTTCCTATTTTTAATCCTTACTTTTCCATTTAATTTAAAATATTTTAAACATTTTTAATTGCAATTTTCCACATTTTTAATTGAAATTTTTCCACTCAATTTCTCATTTTTCCACATTTTTAATTCCAATTTTTTCCCATTTTTTATTGGATTTCTTCCAATTAATTTCTCATTTTTCCGCCATTTTAATTTCAAATTTTTCCCATTTTTATTGGATTTTTTCCAATAATTTCTCATTTTTCTGCCATTTTAATTCCAATTTTTATCCATTTTTTATTTTTATTTTTCCATTTAATTTCTCATTTTTCACCTTTTTAATTCCATTTTTTTTCCCATTTTTTATTGGATTTTTTCCATTTAATTTCTCATTTTTCCACCTTTTTAATTCTAATTTTTTCCCATTTTTTATTCTTATTTTTCCCTTTAATTTCGAATTTTTACGCATTTTTAATTCAATTTTTTCCATATTTTTAATTGGATTTTTTCCATGTAATTTCGAATTTTTACGCCATTTTAATTCCAATTTTTTCCCATTTTTAATCCTTATTTTTCCCTTTAATTTCGAGTTTTTAAACATTTTTAATTCCAATTTTTTCCCATTTTTTATTCTTATTTTTCCACCTTTTTAATTCCAATTTTTTCCCATTTTTTATTGGTATTTTCCCATTCAATTTCTCATTTTTCCACCTTTTTAATTGCATTTTTTACCAATTTTTATTGGAATTTTTCCACTCAATTTCGAGTTTTTAAAGCATTTTTAATTCTATTTTTTCCCCATTTTTTATCCTTATTTTTCCATTTAATTTCGAATTTTTTACACATTTTTAATTCAATTTTCCTATTTTTATTCCTATTTTTCCACCTTTTTAATTCCAATTTTTTCCCATTTTTTATACTTATTTTTTCACCATTTAAATTCCAATTTTTATCCATTTTTTATTCTTATTTTTCTGGTGAATTTCAAATATTTTAAATGTTTTTTAATTGCAATTTTTTCCATATTTTTTATTCTTATTTTTCCATTTAATTTCGAATTTTTTAAACATTTTTAATTTGAATTTTTCCATGTAATTTCTCATTTTTTCACCTTTTTAATTCCAATTTTTTCCAATTTTTGTCCTATTTTTATTCTCATTTTTCCACCTTTTTAATTGCAATTTTTCCCATTTTTATTGGTATTTTTCCATTGAATTTCTCATTTTCCAACTTTTTAATTCCAATTCCTTCCAATTTTTTATTCTTATTTTTTCACCTTTTTAATTTCAATTTTTCCCATTTTTTATTCTTATTTTTCCCTTTAATTTCGAATTTTTTAAACATTTTTAATTGCAATTTTTCCAATTTTTTATTGAATTTTTTCCATTTAATTTCTCATTTTTTCACCATTTTAATTTCAATTTTTATCCATTTTTTATTCTTATTTTTCTATTTAATTTCAAATATTTTAAATGGTTTTAATTTGAATTTTTTCCCATTTTTTATTCTTATTTTTCCATTTAATTTCTCATTTTTCCACCCTTTTAATTCCAATTTTTTTCCCCTTTTTAATTTTTATTTTTTCATTTAATTTCTCTTTTTTCCACCCTTTTAATTACAATTTTTTCCTATTTTTAATTCTAATTTTTCCCATTTCATTCCTCATTTCCCACCTTTATTAATCAATATTTATTAATTATTTATTCCCAATATTCCCCATTTATTATTCAATATTTCCCCATTAATTATTCCTAATATTCCCCATTTATTAATCAATATTTCCCCATTAATTAATCCCAATATTCCCCATTTATAAATCAATATTTATTAATTATTAATTCCCAATATTCCTCATTTATTAATCAATATTTCCCCATTAATTATCCCAAATATTTCCAATTAATTAATCAATATTTATTAATTAATTATTCCCAATATTCCCCATTTATTAATCAATATTTCCCCATTATTAATTCCCAATATTCCCCATTTATTAATCAATATTTCCCCATTATTAATTCCCAATATTCCCCATTTATTAATCAATATTTATTAATTATTAATTCCCAATATTCCCCATTTATTAATCAATATTTATTAATTAATTATTCCCAATATTCCCCATTTATTAATCAATATTTCCCCATTATTAATTCCCAATATTCCCCATTTATTAATCAATATTTCCCCATTAATTATTCCCAATATTCCCCATTTATTAATCAATATTTCCCCATTATTAATTCCCAATATTCCCCATTTATTAATCAATATTTATTAATTATTTATTCCCAATATTCCCCATTTATTAATCAATATTTCCCCATAATTAATTCCCAATATTCCCCATTTATTAATCAATATTTCCCATTAATTATTCCCAATATTCCCCATTTATTAATCAATATTTATTAATTAATTATTCCCAATATTCCCCATTTATTAATCAATATTTCCCCATTATTAATTCCCAATATTCCCCATTTATTAATCAATATTTCCCCCATTAATTAATCCCAATATTCCCCATTTATTAATCAATATTTCCCCATTAATTATTCCCAATATTCCCCATTTATTAATCAATATTTCCCCATTAATTATTCCCAATATTCTCAATTTATTAAGCAATATTTATTAATTATTTATTCCAAATATTCCCCATTTATTAATCAATATTTATTAATTATTAATTCCCAATATTCCTCATTTATTAATCAATATTTCCCCATAATTAATTCCCAATATTCCCCATTTATTAATCAATATTTCCCCCATTATTAATTCCCAATATTCCCCATTTATTAATCAATATTTCCCCATTATTAATTCCCAATATTCCCCATTTATTAATCAATATTTATTAATTATTAATTCCCAATATTCCCCATTTATTAATCAATATTTCCCAATTATTAATTCCCAATATTCCTCATTTATTAATCAATATTTATTAATTTATATTCCCAATATTCCCCATTTATTAATCAATATTTCCCCATTAATTATTCCCAATATTCCCCATTTATAAATCAATATTTATTAATTATTTATTCCCAATATTCCCCATTTATTAATCAATATTTCCCCATTAATTATTCCCAATATTCCCCATTTATTAATCAATATTTATTAATTATATATTCCCAATATTCCCCATTTATTAATCAATATTTATTAATTATTTATTCCCAATATTCCCCATTTATTAATCAATATTTCCCCATTAATTAATCCCAATATTCCCCATTTATTAATCAATATTTCCCCATTAATTAATCCTAATATTCCCCATTTATTATTCAATATTTCCCCATTAATTATTCCTAATTTTCCCCATTTATTAATCAATATTTCCCCATTATTAATGCCCAATATTCCCCATTTATTAATCAATATTTCCCCATTAATTATTCCCAATTTATTAATCAATATTTCCTCATTAATTTTTCCCAATATTCCCCATTTATTAATCAATATTTCCCCATTAATTATTCCCAATATTCCCCATTTATTAATCAATATTTATTAATTATTAATTCCCAATATTCCCCATTTATTAATCAATATTTCCCCATTAATTATTCCCAATATTCCCCATTTATTAATCAATATTTATTAATTAATTATTCCCAATATTCCCCATTTATTAATCAATATTTCCCCGTTAATTATTCCCAATATTCCCCATTTATTAATCAATATTTCCCCGTTAATTATTCCCAATATTCCCCATTTATTAATCAATATTTATTAATTATTAATTCCCAATATTCCTCATTTATTAATCAATATTTCCCCATTAATTATCCCAAATATTTCCAATTAATTAATCAATATTTATTAATTAATTATTCCAAATATTCCCCATTTATTAATCAATATTTCCCCATTATTAATTCCCAATATTCCCAATTTATTAATCAATATTTCCCCATAATTAATTCCCAATATTCCCCATTAATTAATTAATTAATTAGTCAATTAATCAGTTAATTTGATCTGATTCGTGGATCGATTAATCCCAGCTTGACTTAATAGATCGGTTAATCAATTAATAATCAATTAATAATTAATTAATTAATCAATTCATTAATCCCATATTAAATTAATCCCAGATTGAGTTTAAAAATCAGCACTCAATTAAGAATTAATTAATAATTAATCAATTCATTAATCTATTAATAAATAATTCATTGGATCCCATCCTGGCATTAATTAATCCCAGATTTAATTAATCCCTCAATCAATCCCTGAATCAATCAATTAATTAATCAAGCTATTAATTAATTAATCAATGCATTGATCAATTGATTAATCAGTTATTTAAATCCAATCCTGGCATTAATTAATTCCACATTTAATTAATTAATCCTAGAATTTATTCATCAATCAATCCCTGGATTAATCAATCAATTAACAATGAATCAATCAGATAATTAATCAATTATTCAGCCAATTAATCAATTAATTAATCAATCAATTAACCAATTAGTTTGTTCCTATGCTTGCATTAATTAATCCCTAAATTAATTCCTCAATCAATTCCTGGATTAATCAATTAATTAATCAATTAAATGACCAATCAATCAATTAATTAACCAATTAATCACTTTATCAATTAATTAATCAATAACCAATTTATTGGGTCCCAACTTGGCATTAATTAACCAAAGATTTAATTAATCTCAGAAAAAATTCATTAATCCATTCCTGAATTAATCAATTAATTATTCAATTAATTAATAAATTAATTAATCAATTAAATAATCAATCAATCCCCAATTCATTTGAGCCTATCCTGGCATTAATTAACCCCAGATTTAATTAATTCCAGATTTAATTATTCAATCAATCCCTCAATTAATTAATTAATCAACCAATTAATCAATCAATTAATAACAGATTTATTGGAGCCTATCCTGGCATTAATTAACCCCAGATTTAATTAATCCCACAATTAATCAATCAATCAATCAATCCCTGAATTAATTAATCAATTAATCACATAATTAATCAACTAATTAATCGATCAATTAATCAACCAATTAATTAAATAGTTGAGTAGTTATTCAATCAATCACTCAATCAATTAATAAATTAATCAATCAATCCCTGAATTAATAAATTAATTAACCAATCAATTAATTCATTAATCAATCAATCAATCCCCAATTAATTGGTTCCCACCCTGGCATTAATGAACCCCAGATTTAATTAATGCCACAATTAATTCATCAATAAATCCCTGAATTAATCAATTAATTAATTTCTCAATTAAGTAATCAATCAATCAATTAATCAATGCATGGGATCCCACCCTGGTATTAATTAACCCAATTAAATTAATCCTAGAATTAATTGCCAAATCAATTAATCCATTAATCAATCCCAAATTAATTGGATCCAAACCTGGCATTAATTAAGCCCAGATTTAATTAATCCCACAATTAATCAATCAATCCATCCCTGAATTAATCAATGAATTAATCAATTAATTAATCAATCAATTAACCAATTAAATAGATCCCATCTTGGCATTAATTAACCCCAGATTTAATTAATCCCTGAATTAATCAATCAATCCCTGAATTAATCAATTAATTAATCAATCAATTAATCAATCAATTAACCAATTAAATAGATCCCACCCTGGCATTAATTAACCCCAGATTTAATTAATCCCACAATTAATCAATCAATCCCAATATTAATCAATCAATTAATCAAATAATTCATTAATTAAATAACCAATCAATCCATCAATTAATCAACTAATTAAAAATTAATTAATCAATCAATCCCCAATTCATTGGAGCCCATCCTGGCATTAATTAACTCCAGATTTAATTAATGCCTGAATTAATTAATTCCTCAATCGATCCCTTAATTAATCCATTAATGAATCAATTAAATAACCAATCAACCAATTAATCAATTCATCAACCAATTAGTCAATTAATTAATCAATCAATTAAACAATTAAATAGATCCCAGCCTGGCATTAATTAACCCCAGATTTAATTAATCCCTGAATTAATTAATTCATCAATCCCTGAATTAATTAATTCCTCAATCAAGCCCTCAATTAATCAATTAATTAATCAATTAAATAACGAATCACCCAATTAATCAATCCATTAAATGACTGGTCAACCAATTAATCAATTAATTAATCAATTAAATAACTAATCAACCAATTAATCAATTATTTAATTAATCCATTAAATAACTAATCAACCAATTAATCAATTAAATAATTTATTTAATAATCAACCAATAAATCAATTAATTTATTTAATTATTGATTTAATTAATTAACTGATGCAATAATCAACCAATTAATCAATCAATTAATTAATCAACCAATACCAATTACATAGATCCCACCCTGGCATTAATTACCCCACATTAATTAACCCCTACATTCATTACCCCACATTAATTACCCCCATTAATTAACTCCTCATTAATTACCCCTCATTAACTACCCCCATTAATTACCCCCATTAATTACCCCCATTAATTAGCCCCCATTAATTACCCCACAATAATGACCCCCCATTAATTTACTCCTCATTAATTACCCCACATTCATTACCCCTACATTAATTATCCCACATTAATTAACCCCACATTAATTACCCACATTATATACCCCACATTAATTCCTCATTAATTACCCCACATTAATTACCCCACGTTAATTAACTCCTCATTAATTAACTCCCCATTAATTAACTCCTCATTAATTACCCCCCATTAATTACTCCACATAAATTATCTCCTCATTAATTACCCCCCATTAATTGCTCCACATTAATGACCTCCCCGTTAATTACCCCACATTCATTACCCCCCATTCATTACCCCTCATTAATTACCCCCCGTTAATTACCCCCATTAATTACCCCACATTAATTAACACCCCATTAATTCCCCCACATTAATTACCCCCATTAATTAATCCCTCATTAATTACCCCCATTAATTACCCTACATTCATTACCCCCATTCATTACCCCCCATTAATTTACTTCTCATTAATTACCCCACATTAATTATCCCCACATTAATTACTCCACATTAATTACCCCTATTAATTCCCCCACATTAATTAACCCCTCATTAATTACCCCCCATTAATTACCCCCATTAATTAACCCCTTATTAATTACCCCACATTAATTACCCCACATTAATAAACCCCCATTAATTACCCCCATTAATTAAGTCCCCATTAATTATCCCCCATTAATTCCCCCACATTAATTACCCCCCATTAACTACCCCAGATTAATTACCCCCATTCATTACCCACAATAATTACCCCACACTAATTAACTCCTCATTAATTAACGCCTCCATGCAGCCTGGCCTTGGTGGCCCCTGAGGAAGTTTGGTGGCCCCAGGCCTTGGTGGCCCTGAGGGGACAGGGACACCCTGGGATGGTTTTGGTGGCCCTGGAGGGGCCCTTGGTGGCCCTAGGACAGTTTGGTGGCCCTGGAGGGGACAGGGACACCCTGGGACACTTTGGTGACCCTGGAGGGGACAGGGACACCCTGAGGGGACATTGATAGCCCTGGCAGAGATTTGGTGGCCCCAGGTGTTGGTGGCCCTCAAGGGGACATTGGTGGCCCAGGAAGGGACAGGGACATCTTGGGGGCTTTGGTGGCCCAGGGGGTGACAAAGGAGGCCTTGGTGGCCCTGGGGGACTTTGGTGGCCCTTGGCAGGGTTCGGTGGCCTTGGGACAGTTTGGTGGCCCTTGAGGGGACAGGGCCACCCTGAGGGGGGGGTTTGGTGGCCCCTGAGGGGACCTTGGTGGCCCTGAGGGGACTTTGGTGGCCCTGGGGGTGTTTGGTGGCCCCTGAGGAAGTTTGGTGGCCCCTGGGACACTTTGGTGGCCCCTTCAAGGGCTTTGGTGGCCTAGGGGGTGACAAAGGAGCCTTTGGTGGCCCCAGGCCTTGGTGGCCCCTGAGGGGACTTTGGTGGCCCCTGGGACACTTTGGTGGCCCTGGGGAGGATTCAGTGGCCCAGGAGGGGACAAAGTGAGGCCTTGGTGGCCCTTGGCGAGGTTTGGTGGCCCAGGAGGGGACAGGGCCACCCTGGGGACACTTTGGTGGCCCTGAGGGGACCTTGGTGGCCCTGGAGGGGACAGGGACACCCCAGGGGGGTTTAGTGGCCCTGAGGAGACTTTGGTGGCCCCTGGGACACTTTGGTGGCCCTGGAGGGGACAGGGACACCCTGGCAGAGGTTTGGTGGCCCAGGAGATGACATTGGTGGCCCTGAGGGGACTTTGGTGGCCCCTGGGACACTTTGGTGGCCCCTGGAGGCTTTGGTGGCCCTGGGACACTTTGGTGGCCCCTGAGGGGACATTGATAGCCCTGGCAGAGATTTGGTGGCCCCAGGTGTTGGTGGCCCTCAAGGGGACATTGGTGGCCCAGGAGGGGACAAGGCAGGTCTAGAGGAGAGGTTTGGTGGCCCTGAGGGGACTTTGGTGGCCCAGGAGGGGACAGTGACACCCTGGGATGGTTTTGGTGGCCCTGGGACAGTTTGGTGGCCCTGGGGAGGATTCAGTGGCCCAGGAGGGGACAAAGTGAGGCCTTGGTGGCCCCTGGCAACGTTTGGTGGCCTTGGAGGGGACAGGGACACCCTGGATGGTTTTGGTGGCCCTGAGGGGACCTTGGTGGCCCTTGAGGAAGTTTGGTGGCCCTGAGGTGATGCTGGTGGCCCTAGGACACTTTGGTGGCCCTGGGGGTTTTGGTGGCCCTGGAGGGGACAGGGACACCCTGGGCAGGTTTGGTGGCCCTGAGGGGACCTTGGTGGCCCTGGCAGGCTTTGGTGGCCCTGGAGGGGACAGGGACACCCTGGGATGGTTTTGGTGGCCCCTGAGGTCACTTTGGTGGCCCTTGGGACATTTTTGGTGGCCCCTTCAAGGGCTTTGGTGGCCCTGGGACACTTTGGTGACTCCTGGGGACACTTTAGTGGCCCTGAGAGGACAGGGACACCCCAGGGGGGTTTGGTGGCCCTTGAGGGGACTTTGGTGGCCCTGGGGACACTTTGGTGGCCCTGGGGAGGTTTGGGGGCCCCTGGGGGGACTTTGGTGGCCCAGGAGGGGACAGGGCCATCCTGAGGGGACTTTGGTGACCTCTGGGGACACTTTGGTGGCCCTGGGGTGAATTGGTGACCCCTGGGGACATTTGGTGGCCCATAAAGGGACAGGGACACTCTGAGGGGACTTTGGTGGCCCCTGGGACACTTTGGTGGCCCCTTCAAGAGCTTTGGTGGCCCAGGAGGTGACAAAGGAGCCCTTGGTGGCCCAGGAGGAGCCTTGGGTGGCCCCAGGCCTTGGTGGCTCTGAGGGGACTTTGGTGGCCCTGGCAGGGTTTGGTGGCCCTGAGGGGACAGGGCCACTCTGGGACACTTTTGGTGGCCCCTGAGGAGAATTTGGTGGCCCTGGAGGGGACAGGGACACCCCAGGGGGATTTGGTGGCCCTGAGGAGACTGGTGGCCCTGGGACACTTTGGTGGCCCTCAAGGGGGTGTTTGGTGGCCCCTGGGACACTTTGGTGGCCCCTGGGGGGACCTTGGTGGCCCTGGCAGAGATTTGGTGGCCCCAGGTGTTGGTGGCCCTCAAGGGGACCTTGGTGGCCCAGGAGGGGACAAAGGAGCCCTTGGTGGCCCTGGGACACTTTGGTGGCCCTGGAGGGGACAGGGACACCCTGGGCAGGTTTGGTGGCCCTGAGGTGCTGCTGGTGGCCCTGGGGACACTTTGGTTGCCCATGAGGTGATGCTGGTGGCCCTTGGCAGGGTTTGGTGGCCCTGGAGGGGACCTTGGTGGCCCTGGCAGGGGTTTGGTGGCCCTGGGACACTTTGGTGGCCCTGGAGGGGACTTTGGTGGCCACCAGGACAGTTTGGTGGCCCTGAAGGGGACAGGGAGACCCTGGGCAGGTTTGGCGGCCCCTGGGGACATTTTGGTGGCCCTGAGGGGGTTGGTGGCCCTGGGACACTTTGGTGGCCCCTGGGGCAGACAGAGACACCCTGGGACACTTTGGTGGCCCTGGAGGGGACCTTGGTGGCCCTGAGGGGACTTTGGTGGCCCTGGAGGTGACAAAGGAGCCCTTGGTGGCCCAGGGGGAGCCTTTGGAGGCCCCAGGCCTTGGTGGCACCTGGGGGGACTTTGGTGGCCCTGGAGGGGACAGAGCCACTCTGGGATGGTTTTGGTGGCCCTGAGGTGATGTTGGTGGCCCTGGCAGGGGCTTGGTGACCCCTGGGACACTTTGGTGGCCCTGGAGGGGACAGGGACACCCTGGGATGGTTTTGGTGGCCCTGAGGTGACTTTGGTGGCCCTGGGACAGTTTGGTGGCCCTGAGGGGACTTTGGTGGCCCCGGAGGGGACAGGGACACCCTGGGATGGTTTTGGTGGCCCCTGAGGTCACTTTGGTGGCCCCTGGGACATTTTTGGTGGCCCCTTCAAAGGCTTTGGTGGCCCTGGGGGAGCCTTTGGTGGTCCCAGGCCTTGGTGGCCCTGAGGGGACTTTGGTGGCCCCTGGAGGCTTTGGTGGCCCTGGGACACTTTGGTGGCCACTGGGACACTTTGGTGGCCCTGGGAAGGGTTTGGTGGCCCGGGAGGGGACAGGGACACCCTGGGATGGTTTTGGTGGCCCTGGGACACTTTGGTGGCCCCTGGGGTGGATTGGTGGCCCTTGAGGGGACAGGGACACCCTGGGGACACTTTGGTGGCCCTGAGGTGACAGGGACACCCCAGAGGGGTTTGGTGGCCCTGGGACACTTTGGTGGCCCTGGGGGGGGGGGGGTTAGTGGCCCATGAGGGGACAGAGAGGTCCCTGGGATGGTTTTGGTGGCCCTGGGGGGTTTGGTGGCCCTGGGACAGTTTGGTGGCCACTTCAAGGGCTTTGGTGGCCCAGGGGGGGACAGGGACACCCTGGGGGACTTTAGTGGCCCCTGGGACATCTTTGGTGGCCCCTGGAGGCTTTGGTGGCCCTGGGGGTGACAAAGGAGCCCTTGGTGGCCCTGGAGGAGCCTTGGGTGGCCCCAGGCCTTGGTGGCCCTGAGGGGACTTTGGTGGCCGTGGAGGGGACAGAGACACCCTGAGGGGACTCTGGTGGCCCTGGGACAGTTTGGTGCCCCTGGGATGGTTTTGGTGGCCCTGGAGGGGACAGGGACACCCTGGGATGGTTTTGGTGGCCCTGGAGGGGACAGGGACACCCTGGGATGGTTTTGGTGGCCCTGGAGGGGACAGGGACACCCTGGGATGGTTTTGGTGGCCCTGGAGGGGACCTTGGTGGCCCTTGAGGAAGTTTGGTGGCCCTGAGGTGATGCTGGTGGCCCTAGGACAGTTTGGTGGCCCAGGAGGGTTTTGGTGGCCCTGGAGGGGACAGGGACACCCTGGGCAGGTTTGGTGGCCCTGGGGACACTTTGGTGGCCCTGGAGGCTTTGGTGGCCACCAGGACGGTTTGGTGGCCCTGGAGGGGACAGGGCCACCCTGGGATGGTTTTGGTGGCCCCTGGGACCCTTTGGTGGCCCCTGGGACCCTTTGGTGGCCCCTTCAAGGGCTTTGGTGGCCCAGGAGGTGACAAAGGAGCCCTTGGTGGCCCTGAGGGAGCCTTCGGTGGTCCAGGAGGGGACAGGGACACCCTGGGGGGGTTTGGTGGCCCTGAGGGGACTTTGGTGGCCCTGGGACACTTTGGTGGCCCTTGAGGGGACCTTGGTGGCCCTGGGGTTTGGTGGCCCTGAGGTGATGTTGGTGGCCCTGGCAGGGGCTTGGTGACCCCTGGGACACTTTGGTGGCCCTGGAGGGGACAGGGACACCCTGGGCAGGGTTTGGTGGCCCTGAGGTGACTTTGGTGGCCCTGGGACAGTTTGGTGGCCCTGGGAAGGCTTTGGTGGCCCTGGAGGGGACAGAGCCACTCTGGGATGGTTTTGGTGGCCCCTGAGGCCACTTTGGTGGCCCCTGGGACATTTTTGGTGGCCCCTTCAAGGGCTTTGGTGGCCCTGAGGGGACTTTGGTAGCCCTGAACAGGACAGGGACACCCTGGGGGGGTTTGGTGGCCCCTGGGACACTTTGGTGGCCCTTGAGGGGACCTTGGTGGCCTTGGAGGGGACAGGGACACCCTGGGATGGTTTTGGTGGCCCATGAGGGGACCTTGGTGGCCCTGGGATGGTTTTGGTGGCCCAGGAGGGGACAAGGCCACCCTGGGACCCTTTTGGTGGCACCTGGGGGACATTTGGTGGCCCTGGGACACTTTGGTGGCCCCTGAGGGGACCTTGATGGCCCTTGGCAGGGTTTGGTGGCCCATGAGGGGACCTTGGTGGCCCTGAGGGGACCTTGGTGGCCCAGGAGGGGACAGGGACACCCTGAGGGGGTTTGGTGGCTCTTGAGGGGACCTTGGTGGCCCTGGGAAGGTTTGGTGGCCCTGGGACAGTTTGGTGGCCCTGGGGCAGACAGGGACACCCTGGGACACTTTGGTGGCCCAGGAGGGGACAAGGCCACCCTGGGACACTTTTGGTGGCCCCTGGGGGACATTTAGTGGCCCATAAAGGGACAGGGACATCCTGGGGGAAGTTGGTGGCCCTGAGGGGACTTTGGTGGCCCTGGGGAGGTTTGGTGACTCCTGGGGACACTTTGGTGGCCCTGCAGGGGACAGGGACACCCTGGGGACACTTTGGTGGCCCCTGGGGACACTTTGGTGGCCCTTGAGGAGACTTTGGTGACCCCTGGGACAGTTTGGTGGCCCTGGGGGTGTTTGGTGGCCCCAGGTGTTGGTGGCCCCTGGGACAGTTTGGTGGCCCTGGAGGGGACAGGGACACCCTGGGATGGTTTTGGTGGCCCTGAGGGGACTTTGGTGGCCCCTGGGACATTTTTGGTGGCCCCTTCAAGGGCTTTGGTGGCCCAGGGGGTGACAAAGGAGCCCTTGGTGGCCCCAGGCCTTGGTGGCCCCTGAGGGGACTTTGGTGGCCCAGGGATGGTTTTGGTGGCCCAGGAGGGGACAGGGACACCCTGGGCAGGTTTGGTGGCCCTGGGGGGACCTTGGTGGCCCTGGGATGGTTTGGTGGCCCAGGAGGGGACAGGGACACCCTGGGCAGGTTTGGTGGCCCTGGGGGCACTTTGGTGGCTCCTGAGGAAGTTTGGTGGCCACCAGGACGGTTTGGTGGCCCTGAAGGGAACAGGGACACCTTGGGGGAGTTTGGTGGCCCTGGGGGTGTTTGGTGGCCCCTGGGGACACTTTGGTGGCCCTGGGGCGGACAGAGACACCCTGGGGACACTTTGGTGGCTCCTGGAGGCTTTGGTGGCCCTGGCAAGGGTTTGGTGGCCCTGGAAATGATTCAGTGGCCCAGGAGGGGACAAGGCCACTCTGGGACCCTTTTGGTGGCCCCTGGGGGACATTTGGTGGCCCAGGAGGGGACAGGGACAACCTTGGGGGTTTTGGTGGCCCTGAGGGGACTTTGGTGGCCCAGGAGGGGACAGGGACACCCTGGGAAGGGTTTGGTGGCCCCTGGGACACTTTGGGGGCCCTGGGACACTTTGGTGACCCCTGGGGAGGTTTGGTGGCCCCTGAGGGGACAGGGACACCCTGGGGAGGTTTGGTGGCCCAGGAGAGGACATTGGTGGCCCTAAGGGGACTTTGGTGGCCCCTGAGGAAGTTTGGTGGCCCCTGGCGGGGTTTTGGTGGCCCATGAGGGGACAGGGCCACCCTGAGGGGACTCTGGTGGCCCTGAAGGGACAGGGGGTGACAAAAACCCTGGAGGTGACACCGGCTGTCCCCAAGGGGGGGTGACAGGGCCACCGAGGGGGGTGACAATGCCACAAGGGGGGTGACAGTGCCACCATGGAGGGTGGCAGTGCCACAAGGGGGGGGGTGACGATGCCACAAGAGGGGGTGACAGGGCCACCATGGGGTGACAGGGCCACCATGGAGGGTGACAGGGCCACCATGGGGTGACAGGGCCACCAGGGGGTTGAGACAGGGCCACCATGGAGGGTGACAGGGCCACCAGGGCTTGTCCCCATGTCCCCAAGGGGGTGTCCCTGTGTCCCCTGGGGGTGTCCCTGTCCCCTGAGAGTGTCCCCAAAGGGTGTCCCTGTGTCCCCAAGAGGGTGTCACTGTCCCTGAGAGTGTCCCCCAAGGGGTGTCCCTGTCCCCAAGGGGTGTCCCTGTCCCCAAGGGGGTGTCCCTGTGTCCCCAAGGGGGTGTCCCTGTCCCCTGAGGGTGTCCCTGTGTCCCCTGAGGGTGTCCCCAAGGGGGTGTCCCTGTGTCCCCAAGGGGGTGTCCCTGTCCCTGAGAGTGTCCCCAAGGGGTTCCCTGTCCCCAAGGGGGTGTCCCTGTCCCCTGAGGGTGTCCCTGTGTCCCCTGAAGGTGTCCCCAAGGGGGTGTCCCTGTGTCCCCAAGGGGGTGGCCCTGTCACCTGGGGGTGTCCCCAAGGGGGTGTCCATATCCCCAAGAGGGTGTCCCTGTGTCCCCAAGGGGTGTCCCCAAGGGGGTGTCCCCGTGTCCCTAAGGGGGTGTCCCTGTCCCTGAGAGTGTCCCCAAGGGGGTGGCGCTCTCCCCAAACCCCTCAGGACCGTCCCCAATCCCCTCACGACCCCTCCCGCTGCCCCCTCAGCCTGGTCCCGGTGCCACCACCGCCTGTCCCCATGTCCCCAAGGGGGTGTCCCAGTGTCCCCAAGGGGGTGTCCCTGTCCCTGAGAGTGTCCCCAAGGGGGTGTCCCCAAGGGGTGTCCCTGTCCCCAATCCCCTCACGACCCCTCCCGGTGCCCCCTCAGCCTCATCCCGGTGCCACCGGGGAATGTCCCACCGCTGTCCCCATGTCCCCAAAGTGTCGCCTGACCTGGTAGACGGAAGCCTTGGGCAGGTCGAGGCACACGGTGCAGCAGAGCACGGAGTAGAGGCGCTCCTCCAGCTTCACGCTGCCCGCCGCCCCCTCCGCGCCGCCGCCGCCGCTCCCGGCCGCCCTCAGCCGCTTCTTGGGCGGCGCGTCGGGATCGGCGCCCGCCTCCAACAGCAGCGCCGCCGCCGCCGCCGCTTCTTCCGCGCCGCCGCTTTCGCCTCCTCCCAAAGCGGCCGCGGCTGCGGCACCGGGAGCGGCCGCGGAAGGAGCGGAGGGAGCGGCGGGGCCGCCGCCGGCATCGCGCTCCTCCGGCCCGGACATCGCCGCCATCGCCGCCGCCTCACCCCGCCGCCATCTTGGCCGCCCTCACGGCTTCCCCTCAGGGGTGGAGCCAATGGGAGGGAGGGAGAGGCGGGGCGGGAAGTGAGGGAGCCAATGGGAGGGCGAGGAGGGAGGAGCGAAGGGTGAGGCGGCCAATGGGAGGGCGAGGTTTGGGGTCGGGGGCGGGGATTTCAACGGTAGGGTCGGCGGCTGCCGGTAGAGGGGCGGGGTTTGGTGACGTCATTAGGATTGGGCCAATGGGAGAGGGGAGTCGGGAGAAGGCGGGGTTTGGGGGCGGGGCTTGTGGCGGGAGCGCGCGGGGGGGGGGGCGCGCTGGGGGCCACCAGTATGGACCAGTATAAACCAGTATGGATCAGTGTGGATCATTATAAACCAGTGTTAACCAGTATAATCCAGTATAAACCAGTCTGGACCAGTATAATTCAGTAAGGACCAGTACGGACCAGTATAAACCAGTATAAACCAGCCTGGACCAGTGTGGATCATTATAAACCAGTATGGACCAGTATGGACCAGCATGGACCAGTATAAACCAGTATGGACCAGTATGGATCAGTGTGGATGAGTGTGGATCATTAAAAACCAGTATGGACCAGTATGGACCAGTGTAAACCAGTATGGACCAGTGTAAACCAGTATGGACCAGTATGGATCAGTGTGGATGAGTGTGGATCATCATAAACCAGTATGGACCAGTATGGACCAGTATAAACCAGTCTGGATCAGTGTGGATCGTTATAAACCAGTAAGGACCAGTATGGGACCAGTATAAACCTGTAAGGACCAGTTTAAACCACTATGGGACCAGTATGGACCAGTATGGACCAGTATGAACCAGTATAAACCAGTCTGGACCAGTGTGGATCATTATAAACCAGTACAGACCAGTATAAACCAGTATGGACCAGTATGGGCTGCTATGGACCAGTATGGATCAGTTTGAAGCAGTATAAACCAGTATGGACCAGTAAGGACCAGTCTGGACCAGTATGGACCACTATGGACCAGTATGGGATGAGTATGGGACCAGTTTGAAGCAGTATACACCAATATGGACCAGTATAATCCAGTATGGACCAGTATAAACCAGTATAACCCAGTAAAAACCAGTACGGGACCAGTCTGGACCAGTATAAACCAGTACAGACCAGTATGAACCAGTAAGGACCAGTATGGATCAGTTTGAAGCAGTATAAACCAGTATGGACCAGTATGGGACCAGTCTGGATGAGTCTGGACCAGTATGGACCAGTATAAACCAGTATGGACCAGTATAAACCAGTATGGACCAGTATGGGATGAGTATGGGACCAGTTTGAACCAGTATAAACCAGTATGGACCAGTATGGGATGAGTATGGGACCAGTTTGAACCAGTATACACCAGTATAATCCAGTATAGACCAGTATGGGACCAGTAAGGATCAGTATGGACCAGTATAAACCAGTATGGATGAGGATGGACCAGTATAAACCAGTAAGGACCAGTTTGAACCAGTATAAACCAGTATGGGCCAGTTTGGGACCAGTATAAACCAGTATAAACCAGTATGGACCAGTATGGATCAGTGTGGATGAGTGTGGATCATCATAAACCAGTTTGGACCAGTATGTACCAGTATAAACCAGTATGGGCCAGTTTGAAGAAGTACGGACCAGTACAGACCAGTATGGACCAGTACGGACCAGTATAAACCAGCTTGGACCATTATGAACCAGTATGGACCAGTATAAACCAGTATAGGCCAGTGTAGGCTAGTGTGGACAGTATGGGACCAGTATAAACCAGTATGGACTGGTATGGACCAGTATAAACCAGTATGGACCAGTTTGAACCACTACAGACCAGTATGGACCAGTAAGGGCCAGTGTAAACCAGTCTGGACCAGTGTAAACTAGTATGGGACCAGTTTGGGACCAGTATAAACCAGTGTAATCCAGTATAGACCAGTATAAACCAGTAAGGACCAGTTTGGAGCAGCATAGACGAGTATGGACCAGTAAGGACCAGTATGGATGGGCATGGACCAGTATAAACCAGTTTAGCCCAGTAAGGCCAGTATAAACCAGTACAAACCAGTCTGGGCCAATATAAACCAGTCTGGACCAGTCTGGGCCAGTATAAACCAGTATGGGCCAGTAAGGACAGTATAGACCAGTATGGACCAGTATAAACCAGTATGGGACCAGTCTGGACCAGTATAAACCAGTACAAACCAGTCTGGATGGGCATGGACCAGTATAAACCAGTCTGGACCAGTACAAACCAGTTTAGCCCAGTCTGGGCCAGTTTAGCCCAGTCTGGGCCAGTATAAACCAGTATAAACCAGTCTGGGCCAGTCTGGGTGGTCATGGACCAGTACAAACCAGTCTGGGCCAGTACAAACCAGTATAAACCAGTCTGGACCAGTCGGGGCCAGTACAAACCAGTCTGGGCCAGTACAAACCAGTACAAACCAGTCAGGGCCTGTCTGGGGCCTGCCCCAGCCCCAGTTGTCCCCGCAGGGACCCCAAAGTGTCACCTCAGGGTGCCCTGCCCAGAGCCACCGATGGTGCCACCGGTGCCACCACCCCAGGGACACCACCCCAGTGTCACCACCCCAGTGTCACCACCCCAGTGTCACCCAAAGCCACCCCAGTGCCACCAGGGCCACCAATGGTGCCACTCGTGTGCCACCACCCCAGTGCCACCACCCCAGTGCCATTCCACTGTCACCAGTGCCACCAGGGCCATCCCAGTGCCACCACCCCAGTGCCACCACCAATGTCCCACCGGTGCCACCATTACTGTCACCCCTGTGCCACCAGTGTCACCCCAGTGCCACCAGCCCCGGTGCCACACAAAGCCACCCCAGTGCCACCAGCTGGGTGCCATCCTGCCTGTAATGGTGTCCCCCCAGTGCCACCCCTGTGCCACCCTGATGTCCTTCATGGGTGTCCCCAGTGTCACCACCCCAGTGTCACCCAAAGCCACCCCAGTGCCACCAGCTGGGTGCCATCCTGCCTGTAATGGTGTCCCTGCAGTGCCACCCCTGTGCCACCACCCCAGTGCCACCCAATGCCACCCCAGTGTCACCGCCACAGTGCCGCCACCCCAGTGTCACCCGAGTGTCACCCAAAGCCACCACAGTGCCACCAGCTGGGTGCCACCCTGCCTTTAATGGTGTCCCCACAGCGCCACCACCCCGGTGCCCCCCTGGTGTCCCCTCAGTGCTGTCCCCAGTGTCCCCTGCCCCGTTCCCGCAGTGTCCCTCTGGTGTCCCCTCAGTGCTGTCCCCAGTGTCCCCTGCCCCGCTCCCGCAGTGTCCCCACGCTGGGGCCACCCTGACCCAGGGCACGGCCCCCGGTGCCACCAGCGCCGCTGCCACCGCCCCGGGGACACTGACGGTGCCACCAGCAGCAGAGTGACAGCAGCAGTGCCACCAGCAGCAGTGCCACCAGCAGCAAGGTGACACCAGCAGTGCCACCAGCAGGATGACAGCAGTGCCACCAGCAGCAGGGTGACAGCAGCAGTGACACCAGCAGTGCCACCAGCAGGATGACAGCAGTGCCACCAGCAGTGCCACCAGCAGCAGCAGTGCCACCTGCAGCAGTGTCACTGTCAGTGTCACACCAGTGCCACCACCGCCATCAGCCCAGTGCCACCACCAATGCCACCCCAGTGCCAGCATCCCAGTGCCACCACAGTGCCACCACCCCAGTGCCACCCAAAGCCAGCACAGTGTCTGTCACCAACTCACTGTCACCACAGTGCCACCACCCTAGTGCCACCCCGGTGCCACCCAAAGCCACCCCAGTGCCACCAGCAGTGCCACCCTGCCTTTAATGGTGTCCCCGCAGTGCCACCACCCCGGTGCCACCCTGATGTCCTTCACGGGTGTCCCCAGAGTGCCGGCACCCCAGTGCCACCAGCCCAGTGCCACCCAAAGCCACCCCAGTGCCACCACCCCGGTGCCCCCCTGGTGTCCCTCACTGGTGTCCCTGAAGTGCCACCACTCCAGTGTGACCCCAGTGCCACCACGTCCACTGCCACTGCCACCCCAGGGCCACCCCAGTGCCACCATCACTGTCACGCCTGTGCCACCACCCCAGTGCCACCCTGCTGTCACCCAAAGCCACCCCAGTGCCATCACCTGGGTGCCACCCGAGTGCCACCACACCAGTGCCACCCAAAGCCACCACAGTGTCTGTCACCACCTCACTGTCACCACAGTGCCACCACCCAGTGTCACCACCAGCAGTGCCATCCCAGTGTGACCCCAGTGCCACCACCTCCACCACCACTGCCACCCCAGGGCCACCAGCAATGTCCCACCAGTGCCACCACCACTGCCACCCATGTGCCACCACTGTCATCTCAGTGCCACCCTGATGTCCTTCACGGGTGTCCCCCACAGTGCCATCACCTGGGTGCCACCCCAGTGCCACCACCCCAGTGCCCCCCAAAGCCACCCCAATGCCACCAGCTGGGTGCCACCCTGCCTTTAATCGTGTCCCCACAGTGTCACCACCCTGGTGCCACCCTGATGTCCTTCACAGGTGTCCCCAGAGTGCCACCAGCCCAGTGCCACCAGCCCAGTGCCACCCAAAGCCACCCCACTGCCACCACCCCGGTGCCTCCCTGGTGTCCCTCATAGGTGTCCCCACAGTGTCCCCACCCAGGGTCACCCCAGGGCCACCACCAATGTCCCACCAGTGCCACCATCACTGTCACCCCTGTGCCACCACGGTCATCTCAGTGCCACCACCCCAGTGTCACCACCCCAGTGCCACCCAAAGCCACCCCAGTGTGACCCCAGTGCCACCCGGCCTTTAACGGTGTCCCCACAGTGTCACCACCAGCAGTGCCATCCCAGTGTCACCCCAGTGCCACCACCTCCACCACCAGCAGTGCCACCCCCAGTGCTACCCCAGGGCCACCACCAATGTCCCACCAGTGCCACCATCACTGTCACCCCTGTGCCACCATCACTGTCACCCCAGTGCCACCACGGTCATCTCAGTGCCACCATCCCAGTGCCACCCTGATGTCCTTCATGGGTGTCCCCACAGTGCCACCAGCTGGGTGCCACCCTGCCTTTAATGGTGTCCCCCCAGTGGCACCAACTCAGTGTCACTCCAGTGCCACCCCAGTGTCACCCAAAGCCACCCCGGTGCCCCCCTGGTGTCCCTCACTGGTGTCCCCACAGTGTCACCACCCAGTGTCACCCCAGTGCCATCCCAGTGTCACCCCAGTGCCACCACCAATGTCCCACCAGTGCCACCATCACTGTCACCCCAGTGCCACCACGGTCATCTCAGTGCCACCACCCCAGTGTCACCCAAAGCCACCCCAGTGCCACCACCTGGGTGCCACCCCAATGCTACCACCAATGTCCCACCAGTGCCACCACCACTGTCATAGCAGTGCCACCAGCTGGGTGCCACCCTGCCTTTAACGGTGTCCCCGCAGTGTCACCACCCCAGTGCCACCCTGATGTCCTTCATGGGTGTCCCCAGAGTGCGACCACCACAGTGTCACCACCCCAGTGTCACCACCTCCAACACCATTGTGACCCCAGTGCCACCACCCCAGTGCCACCCAAAGCCACCACAGTGCCACCAGCTGGGTGCCCCCCAGCCTTTAATGGTGTCCCCACCGCGGTGCCCCCGCCCCGGTGCCCCCAGTGTCCCCTCAGTGCTGTCCCCAGCAGTGTCCCCTGCCCCGCTCCCGCAGTGTCCCCAGAAGTGTCCCCAGTGTCCCCTCAGTGGTGTCCCCAGTGTCCCCTGCCCTGCTCCCGCAGTGTCCCTGCAGTGTCCCCTCAGTGCTGTCCCCAGTGTCCCCTCAGTGGTGTCCCCAGTGTCCCCTGCCCTGCTCCCCCAGTGTCCCCAGCAGTGCCACCACCCCGGTGTCCCCAGTGTCCCCTCAGTGCTGTCCCCAGTGTCCCCTGCCCCGGTGTCCCCTCTGTTGTCCCCTCAGTGCTGTCCCCAGTGTCCCCTGCCCCGCTCCCGCAGTGTCCCCAGCAGTGCCACCACCCCGGTGTCCCCAGTGTCCCCTCAGTGGTGTCCCCAGCAGTGTCCCCTGCCCCGCTCCCACAGTGTCCCCAGCAGTGTCCCCAGTGTCCCCTCAGTGCTGTCCCCAGCAGTGTCCCCTGCCCCGCTCCCGCAGTGTCCCCAGCAGTGCCACCACCCCGGTGTCCCTGCAGTGTCCCCAGCAGTGTCCCCAGTGTCCCCTGCCCCGCTCCCGCAGTGTCCCCAGCAGTGTCCCCAGTGTCCCCTCAGTGCTGTCCCCAGTGTCCCCTGCCCCGCTCCCGCAGTGTCCCCAGCAGTGCCACCACCCCGGTGTCCCTGCAGTGTCCCCAGCAGTGTCCCCTCTGTTGTCCCCTCAGTGGTGTCCCCAGCAGTGTCCCCTGCCCCGCTCCCGCAGTGTCCCCAGCAGTGCCACGCTGGCGGCCGCCCTGACCCAGGGCACGGCCCCCGGTGCCACCGCGTCCCCGAGCGCCACCAGCGCCGCCGCCACCGCCCCGGGGACGCTCCCGGTGAGCAGCGCCAGCGCCAGCAGCGAGGCCGCCGTCAGCGCGGTGACAAAGTGACCCGCGGGGACAAAGTGGCCCTGGGTGACGAAGCGCGGCCACCCCGCGGCCAGCGCGGCCACCGCGGTGCCCGAGGCCAGCAGGAGCCCGGCGGTGGCGCCGTCGCCGCTCAGGCGGTGGCACCCGAAGGCCACCAAGGGCTGGGACAGCACCGAGCAGATCCAGGAGCCCGGCGGGGACAATGGCGGCGGTGGCACCTCGGGGACAGCGCGGAGGGGACACGGAGGGGACAGCGCGGAGCTGGCGGCCACCAGGGCCTGCAGCAGGAAACCGGCGGCCGGGCCAGGGGTCACCTGCGGGGACACAGGGACAGAGGGGACATCAGGGGACAGCGGGGGACAGCATGGGGGACAGCATGGGGACAGCATGGGGGACAGCAGGGACATCAGCAGGGACAGTATGGGGACAGCAGGGGACAGCAGGGGACATCAGGGGACAGCATGGGACAGCATGGGGGACAGCAGGGACATCAGGGGACAGCATGGGGGACAGCATGGGGGACAGCATGGGACAGCATGGGGACAGCATGGGACAGAAGGGACATCAGGGGACAGCATGGGGACAGAGGGGACATGAGCGGGGACAGCAGGGGACAGCATGGGGACAGCAGGGGACAGCATGGGGGACAGCAGGGACATCAGCGGGGACATCAGCGGGGACAGCATGGGGACATCACAGGGGGGACAGCGGGGACAGAGGGGACATCAGGGGACAGCATGGGGGACAGCAGGGACATCAGCGGGGACAGCATGGGGACAGCATGGGGGACAGCATGGGGGACAGCAGGGGACAGAGGGGACATCAGCGGGGACAGCAGGGGACAGCAGGGGACATCACAGGGGGGACATGGGGGTGCCATGGGGACATCACAGGGGGGACATGGGGACAGCAGGGACATGGGGACAGCAGGGGGACAGTGGGGACATCAGGGGACAGCATGGGGACATCACAGGGGGGACAGGGGGGACATCAGGGGGACAGAGGGGATATCAGGGGACAGCAGGGGACAGCATGGGGGTATCATGGGGACAGCAGGGGACATCACAGGGACATGGGGACAGCAGGGGACATCAGGGGGACATCAGGGGGACAGAGGGGGACATGGGGACAGCAGGGGACATCACAGGGACATGGGGGTGCCATGGGGACAGAGGGGACAGCATGGGGACAGCATGGGGACATCACAGGGGGGACATGGTGGGGATGTCATGGGCACACATTGTGGGGACATGGTGGGGACATTGTAGGGACATTATGGGGATGTCATGGGGACATCAGGGGACATCATGGGGACATCCCAGGGGGGACAGGGGGGACATCAGGGGGACATCATGGGGACAGCAGGGGACAGAGGGGACATCAGGGGACAGCATGGGGGTATCATGGGGACAGCAGGGGACAGCAGGGGACATCACAGGGACATGGGGACAGCAGGGGGACATCATGGGACATCAGGGGGACATCATGGGGACATCAGGGGGACAGCAGGGGACATCATGGGGACATCACAGAGACATGGTGGGGACATCACGGGGACATCAGGAGGACATGGTGGGGACATCACGGGGGGACATGGGGACGTCATGGGGACAGAGGGGACAGCACAGGGGGGACACGGTGGGGACGTCACAGGGACATCCCAGGGTGCCACCCCAATGCTACCACCAATGTCCCACCAGTGCCACCACCACTGTCACCCCAGTGTCACCCCAGTGTCACCATCAGCACCAGCAGCAGTGCCACCGCCACCACTGTCATCGCAGGGCATGGGGGGGACATGGGGACAGCAGGGGACAGCACAGGGGGGACATGGTGGGGACATCATGGGGACATTGCGGGGACATCGGGGGGACATTACATGGGGGACATGGTGGGGACATCAGGGGGACATCACACGGGGGACATGGTGGGGACATTGTGGGGATGTCATGGGGACATAGAGGGGACATCGTTGGGACATGGTGGGGACGTCATGGGGACATCAGGGGACATGGAAGGGACATTGTGGGGACATCAAAGGGACATTATGGGGACAGGGGTGGTGGCCAGGGCGCCTGTCACCTGTAGGGACATCAGGGGGACAGCGAGGGGACATTGAGGGGACATTGTGGGGATGTCATGGGGACATTGAGGGGACATTGAGGGGAACATCGGGGGGACATTGTGGGCACAGGGGTGGGGACATGGTGAGGGCATTATGGGGACATTGAGGGGACAGGGATGGGGACATTGTGGGGACATCATGGAGATGTCATGGGGACATTGTGGGGACATGGCAGGGACATCAGGGGGACATTGTGGGGACATTGTGGGACATGGCGGGGACAGGGGTGGTGGCCAGGACAGCTGTCACCTCTGGGGACATCAATGGGACATTGTGGGGACATGGTGGGGACATTGTGGGGACACGGTGGGGACATTGAGGGGACATGGCGGGGACATTGTGGGGACATCATGGGGATGGGGTGGTGGCCGGGCCTGTCACCTCTGGGGACATCATGGGGACATTGAGGGGACATCGTGGGGACATCATGAGGACATTATGGGGATGTCATGGGGACATTGTGGGGACATTGTGGGGTCAGGGGTCAGGGCATGGCACAGGTGACACAGGTGACACAGGTGGCATAGGTGACACTGTCCCCCCTGCCCCTGCTGTCCCCACTCCCCGGTGTCCCCAAGGTGTCCCCAGTGTCCCCAGGGTGTCCCCAGGGTGTCCCCAGGGTGTCCCCGGTGTCCCTTGGGTGCCCCCGGTGTCCCCAAGGTGTCCCCAGGGTGTCCCCGAGGTGTCCCCAGGGTGTCCCCAAGGTGTCCCCAGGGTGTCCCCAGGGTGTCCCCAGTGTCCCCAAGGTGTCCCCAAGCTGTCCCCAGGGTGTCCCCAGGGTGTCCCCAGGGTGTCCCCAAGGTGTCCCCGGGGTGTCCCCGGGGTGTCCCCGGGGTGTCCCTGGGGTGTCCCCGGGATATCCCCAATGTCCCCAAGGTGTCCCCAAGGTGTCCCCACTGTCCCCAGGGTGTCCCCAAGGTGTCCCCAAGGTGTCCCCGGTGTCCCCAGGGTGTCCCCAATGTCCCCAGGGTGTCCCCAAGGTGTCCCTGGGATATCCCCAATGTCCCCAGTGTCCCCAGGGTGTCCCCAGGGTGTCCCCAAGGTGTTCCCAGGGTGTCCCCAAGGTGTCCCCAATGTGTCCCCAAGGTGTCCCTAATGTGTCCCCAGGGTGTCCCCAGGGTGTCCCCAGGGTGTCCCCAAGCTGTCCCCAGGGTGTCCCCAGGGTGTCCCCAAGGTGTCCTCAAGGTGTCCCCAAGGTGTCCCCAGGGTGTCCCCAGGGTGTCCCCAAGGTGTCCCCAGGGTGTCCCCAGTGTCCCCAAGGTGTCCCCAGGGTGTCCCCAGGGTGTTCCCAAGGTGTCCCCAAGGTGTCCCCAGGGTGTCCCCGCTGTCCCTAATGTGTCCCCAGGGTGTCCCCAGGGTGTCCCCAAGGTGTCCCCAGTGTCCTCAAGGTGTCCTCAGGGTGTCCCTGGTATCCCCAGGGTGTTCCCAAGGTGTCCCCAAGGTGTCCCCAGGGTGTCCCCACCTGTCTGGCGGCGAGGGCGCAGCCCAGGCTGGTGACACAGAGCAGGGCGTGTGCCAAGGCCACCCCGGTGTCCCCCATGGCTCCAGGGGGACCTGCGGGGACAGCGCGAGGTCACGGGGTCCCCTCCCCCACACTGCCACCACCCTCAGTGTCCCCAAGGTGTCCCCAAGGTGTCCCCAAGCCCCCTCAGTGTCCCCAAGCTGTCCCCAAGCCCTCCCTGGTGTCCCCTCCTGGTGTCCCCAAGCCCTCCCCAACCCCCCTCAGTGTCCCCTCCATGTCCCCAAGCCCCCCTGGTGTCCCCTCCTGGTGTCCCCAAGGTGTCCCCAAGCCCTCCCCGGTGTCCCACCCATGTCCCCAAGCCCCCTCAGTGTCCCCAAGGTGTCCCCAAGGTGTCCCCAAGCCCTCCCGGTGTCCCCTCCATGTCCCCAAGGTGTCCCCATGCCCTCCCCAGTGTCCCCAAGGTGTCCCCTCCATGTCCCCAAGGTGTCCCCAACCCCCTGGTGTCCCCCCCATGTCCCCAAGGTGTCCCCAAGCCCCCCCAGTGTCCCCTCCATGTCCCCAAGGTGTCCCCAAGGTGTCCCCAAGCCCTCCCCTGGCCCCAAGGTGTCCCCTCCATGTCCCCAAGGTGTCCCCAACCCCCTGGTGTCCCCCCCATGTCTCCAAGGTGTCCCCAAGCCCCCTCAGTGTCCCCAAGGTGTCCCCTCCATGTCCCCAAGGTGTCCCCAAGCCCTCCCCAGTGTCCCCTCCATGTCCCCAAGGTGTCCCCAAGCCCCTCTGGTGTCCCCTCCATGTCCCCTTCCCTGTCCCCAAGCCCCCCCAGTGTCCCCGTGTCCCTCCCCGGTGTCCCACCCCTGTCCCGGTGTCCCCAAATCCTGCAGATGTCCCCAAGCCCCCCCTGTGTCCCCTCCCGGTGTCCCCAATGTCCCCAAGCCTCCCCAGGTGTCCCCATGTCCCCCAGGTGTCCCTGTCCCCCCCCTGCGCTGTCCCCAAGCCCTCCCAGTGTCCCCTCCCCTGTCCCCTCCATGTCCCCCAGTGTCCCCTCCCCTGTCCCAGTGTCCCCCCCCGCTGTCCCCATGTCCCTCTGTCCCTGTGTCCTGCTCTTGTCCGGATGTCCCCAAGCCCCTCGCATGTCCCCTTGTCCCTGTGTCACCCCTGTCCCAGTGTCCCCAAGCCCCCCCAGTGTCCCCCTGTCCCTGTGCCCCCCCTGTCCCAGTGTCCCCAGTGTCCCCAGTGTCCCCAATGTCCCCAAGTGTCCCGAATCCCCCCACAAGATGTCCCCAAGCCCCCCCCAGTCCCCGTGTCCCTTCCCTTGTCCCGGTGTCCCCCTGTCCCGCCCCTGTCCCGCTGTCCCCCCGGTGTCCCCCAAGCACCCCCACAATGTCCCCTGTCCCCCCAGATGTCCCCAAGCCCCCCTGATGTCCCTCTGTCCCCTCCCCTGTCCCACTGTCCCCGGTGTCCCCAACCCCCCCGTGTCCCCCTTGTCCCCTCCCGTCCCCCCTGTCCCCGTGTCCCCCGGCCATTGTCCCCAATCCCACCTTGTCCCATCTGTCCCCCGGTCCCCTCCCCTATCCCGGTGTCCCCTCCTGTCCCCAGGTCCCCTCCCCTGTCCCCGTGTCCCTCTCGTGTCCCCTGTCCCCTCCCCTGTCCCCTCCCCTGTCCCCGTGTCCCCTCCTGTCCCCCTGTCCCCTCCCCTGTCCCCATGTCCCGCCCCCCTCCTGCTGTCCCCAACCCCCCCAGATGACCCCGTGTCCCCACCCCTGCCCCGGTGTCCCCCATGTCCCCCAAATGTCCCCAGTCCCCCCCGTCCCCCCTGTCCCGATGTCCCCGTGTCCCCCAAATGTCCCCAATCCCCCCCCTGTCCCCCCCTGTCCCCCCTGTCCCGGTGTCCCCCAGATGTCCCCAATCCCCCCCCCGTGTCCCCACCCCTGTCCCGGTGTCCCCCAGATGTCCCCAATCCCCCCAATCCCCTCCTGTCCCGGTGTCCCCATGTCTCCCAGATGTCCCCCAGATGTCCCCAACCCCCCCCCCCCGTGTCCCCACCCCTGTCCCGGTGTCCCCCAGATGTCCCCAATCCCCCCCTGGTCCCCCCCTGGTCCCCCCTGTCCCCCAGATGTCCCCAATCCCCCCCTGTCCCCCCTGTCCCGGTGTCCCCCAGATGTCCCCAATCCCCCCCTGTCCCCCCTGTCCCGCTGTCCCCGTGTCCCCACCCCTGTCCCGGTGTCCCCCAGATGTCCCCAGTCCCCCCCTGTCCCCCCTGTCCCCCCTGTCCCCCCCTCTGTCCCCGTGTCCCCCCCCGGTACCGCCACTTCCGGCAGCGGCCGTGAGCCCGGAGCGCGCGCGGGGCCGGGGGCGTGGCCGAGCGCGCTGATTGGCTGAGAGCCCTACGGGGGCGCGACCGAGGGCGCTGATTGGATGAGAGCCCTACAGGGGCGCTACCGAGCGCGCTGATTGGCTGAAAGCCCTACAGGGGCGTAGCCAATTTCTGATTGGCTGAGAGATCTGCTGGGCGGGGCTGACGAGCCATATACGGGCATTGTGTGGGCGTGGCTTGGTGTGGGCGTGGCTAATTAGGTCAGAGAGGTCTGGGGATTGGCTGAGTTATGGTGGGCGGGGCTATTAGGGCAGAAAGGGCTGGGGATTGGCTGGGTTATGGGTGGGCGTGGCTAATTAGGGCAGAGAGGGCTGGGATTGGCTGGGTTATGGGTGGGCGTGGCTAATTAGGGCAGAGAGGGCTGGGGATTGGGTGAGTTATGGGTGGGCGTGGCTAATTACGGCATAGAGGGCTGGAATTGGCTGGGTTATGGGTGGGCGTGGCTAATTAGGGCAGAGAGGGCTGGGATTGGCTGGGTTATGGGTGGGCGCGGCTAATTAGGGCAGAGAGGGCTGGGATTGGCTGGGATATGGGTGGGTGGGGCTAATTAGGGCAGAGAAGGCTGGGATTGGCTGGGTTATGGGTGGGCGTGGCTAATTAGGGCAGAGAGGGCTGGGGATTGGGTTGGTTATGGTGGGCGTGGCTAATTAGGGCAGAGAGGGCTGGGATTGGCTGAGTTGCGAGTGGGCGTGGCTAATTAGGGCAGAGAGGGCTGGGGATGGGGTAGTGGGTGTGGCTTTGATGTGGGCGGGGCTAATTAGGGTAATTAGACCAGGGCGATGGGATTGTGGGCGTGGTTATGAGTGGGAGGGGCTAATTAGGGTAATTAGGGCTCAGGATGAGACACCGGGTGTAGATTGATGTGGGGTTTTGGGTGCTGAGAGCTGGAATTTGGGGATGTTGGATTTTGGGATTTTGGGATGTTTGAATTTTGGGGTTTGGGTGTTGAGTGCTGGAATTTGGGGATGTTGGATTTTGGGTTATGGGACATTTGAATTTTGGGGTTTGGGATGTTGGGATTTTGGGATTTGGGATGTTGAGTGCTGGAATTCTGGGATGTTGGAATTTTTGGGTGTTGGGGATGCTGGATTTGGAATGTTGGATTTTGGGATTTTGGGATTTTGGGATTTTGGGATTTTGGGATTTGGGATGTTGAGCGCTGGAATTTTGGGATGTTGGATTTTGGGATTTTGGGATCTTTGAATTTTGGGGTTTGGGTGTTGAGTGCTGGAATTTTGGGATGTTGGATTTTGGGATTTTGGGATCTTTGAATTTTGGGATTTGGGATGTGGGATTTTGGGATTGTGGGATTGTGGGGTTTTGAGATTTTGGGATTTTGGGATGTTGAGTGCTGGAATTTTGGGACACTGGGGTTTTTGGATGTTGGGGATGTTGGATTTTGGGGTGTTGGCTTGTTGGGATTTTGGGGTTTGGGATTTTGAGATTTTGGGGATTTTGGGATGTTGAGTGCTGGAATTTTGGGATTTTGGGTATTGAGCGCTGGAATTCTGGGATGTGGGATTTGGGGATTTTGGGGTCTTGGAATTTTGAATTTTGGGATTTTGGGGTGTTGGGATTTTGGGATTTGGGATGTTGAGTGCTGGAATTCTGGGATGCTGGGATTTTTGGATGTTGGGGATGTTGGACTTGGAATGTTGGATTTTGGGATCTTGGGATTTTGAAATTTTGGGATTTTGGGATGTTGAGTGCTGGAATTTTGGGACTGTGGGGTTTTGGGATGTTGGGTGCTGGAATTTTGGGGATGTTGGATTTTGGGGTGTTTGAATTTTGGGGTGTTGGGTTGTTGGGATTTTGGGATTTGGGATGTTGAGTGCTGGAATTTTGGGATTGTGGGGTTTTGTGATGCTGAGTGCTGGAATTTTGGGATGTTGGATTTTGGGATGTTGGGGATGTTGGATTTGGAATGTTGGATTTTGGGATTTTGGGGTGTTGGGACTTTGGGTTTTGGGATGTTGAGCGCTGGAATTCTGGGATGTTGGATTTTGGGATTTTGGGGTGTTTGGATTTGGAATGTTGGATTTTGGGATTTTGAGATTTTGGGATTTTGGGATTTGGGGATGTTGGGATTTTTGGATTTGGGATGTTGAGTGCTGGAATTTTGGGATGTTGGATTTTGGGATTTTGGGGTGTTGGGATTTTGGGGTGTTGGGTTGTTGGGATTTTGGGGTTTGGGATTTTGAGATTTTGGGGATTTTGGGATGTTGAGTGCTGGAATTTTGGGATTTTGGGTATTGAGCGCTGGAATTCTGGGATGTGGGATTTGGGGATTTTGGGGTCTTGGGATGTTGGATTTTGGGATTTTGGGGTGTTGGGATTTTGGGATTTGGGATGCTGAGTGCTGGAATTCTGGGATGTTGGGATTTTTGGATGTTGGGGATGTTGGATTTGGAATGTTGGATTTTGGGATTTTGAGATTTTGGGATGTTGAGATTTTGGGATTTTGGGACGTTTGAATTTTGGGTTTTGGGATATTGGGGTTTTGGGATTTGGGATGTTGAGCGCTGGAATTTTGGGACTGTTGGATTTTGGGTTTTGGGCTTGTTGGATGTTGGGATTTGGGGACTTTTTGGGGATTTGGGGATTTGGGGATTTGGGACCCTGGGATTTCAGGATACGCTGGGATTTTGAAATGCTGGGATTTGGGGTTTCAGGATTTGGGGATTTCAGGATTTAGGGATTTGGGATTTCAGAATTTGGGGATTCTGGGACTTTGGGATTTGGAGATTTGGGGATTTGGAGATTTGGGGATTTTGGGATTCTGGGATTTCAGGATACTCTTGGATTTGGGGATGCTGGGATTTGGGACTTTGGAGATTTGGGGTTTCGGGATTTGGGATTTCAGGATTTGGGGATTTGGAGATTTGGGATTACAGAATTTGGGCATTTTGGGACTTTGGGATTTGGATATTTGGGGATTTGGGGATTTTGGGACACTGGGATTTCAGGATACTCTTGAATTTGGGGATGCTGGGATTTGGGATTTGGAAAATTTGGAATTTCAGGATTCGGGGATTTCAGAATTTGGGATTTCAGAATTTGGGGATTTTGGGACTTTGGATATTTGGGGATTTGGGCATTTCAGGACCCTGGGATTTCAGGATACTCTTGAATTTGGGGATGCTGGGATTTGGGACTTTGGGATTTGGAGATTTGTGGTTTTGGGATTTGGGATTTCAGGATTTGGGGATTTTGGGACTTTGGGATTTGGAGATTTGGGGATTTGGGATTTGGAGATTTGGAGATTTTGGGACACTGGGATTTCAGGATATTCTTGAATTTGGGGATGCTGGGATTTGGGGATTTGGGATTTGGAAGATTTGGGATTTCAGGATTTGGGGATTTGGAGATTTGGGGATTTGGGATTTGGAGATTTTGGGACACTGGGATTTCAGGATATTCTTGAATTTGGGGATGCTGGGATTTGGAAGATTTGGGGTTTCGGGATTTGGGGTTTCAGGATTTGGGGATTTTGGGATTTTGGGATTTGGAGATTTGGGAACTTTGGGATTTGGAGATTTGGGAATTTCAGGATTTAGGGATTTGGAGATTCGGGGATTTGGGATTTCAGGATTTGGGATTTGGAGATTTGGGGTTTCGGGATTTGGGATTTCAGGATTTGGGGATTTCAGGATTTGGGGACTTGGGATTTCAGGATTTCAGGATTTCGGGACTTTGAGATTTGGATATTTGGGGATTTGGGGATTTTGGGACACTGGGATTTCAGGATACGCTGGGATTTGGGGTTTCGGGATTTGGGGTTTTGGGATTTGGAATTTCAGGATTTGGGATTTCGGGACTTTGGGGATTTCGGGACTTTGGGATTTCAGGATTTGGGGACTTTGGGATTTCCGACTTTGGGCATTTCAGGACCCTGCGATTTCAGGATCCTCTTGGATTTGGGAACTTTGGCATTCCAGGACTTGGGCTTTAACTCCAGGCTCTGTCCCCGCCGCTGCTCCACACCCAACACCCGCCGGAATTCTCCCAACCCCAAACTCCCCAAAATCCCCCAAAACTCCCCCAAATCCCCCCAAAATCCCCCCAAAATCCCCCAAAATCCCCCCAAAATCCACCCCCCCCCCCGTGGGTGCCACCACCGCCGGTCACTGTCCTTTATTTGGGGACACGGGAGGGGCGGGGGACCTGCCCCGCCATTCCCAAAAAACGGAAAAGGGCACCCGGGGGACACAGGGAGGGGACACAGGGAGGGGACAGGGAGGGGACAGGGAGGGGACAAAGGGGGCGTGGCCACCGCCCCCCCCCCGGTTAAGAGAATTCCTGGACGAATTTGGTGTAGAAGGAGCTGAGCTTGTCCAGAAGGATCCGCAGCTTCTCCGTGGGCGGCAGGATCGTCATCCTGGGCAGGGAAATTTGGGAAAATTTCGGGAAAATTCGGGGAAATTTGGGAAAATTTTGGGGAAATTTGGGGAAATTTGGGGAAAATTTGGGGAAAATTTGGGGGAATTTGGGGAAAATTTGGGGAAATTTCGGGGAAAATTTGGGAGAAATTCGGGGAAATTTGGGGAAATTTGGGGAAATTCAGGAAAAATTTGGGGAAATTTGGGGAAATTTGGGGGAAATTTGGCAAAATTCGGGGAAAATTCGGGGAAAATTTTGGGAAATTCGGGAAAATTTGGGGAAATTCGGTAAAAATTTGGGGGAAATTTGCGGAAAATTTGGGAAAATTCAGGAAAATTTGGGGGAAATTTGGGGAAATTTAGGGAAAATTCGGGGAAATTTGGAAAATTGGGGGAAATTGGGGGAAATTTGGGGAAATTTTGGGAAAATTTGGGGAAATTTGCGGAAAATTTGGGAAAATTTAGCAAAATTCGGGGGAAATTTGGGGAAATTTGGCGAAAATTTGGGGAAAACTTGGGAAAATTTGCGGAAAATTCAGGAAAATTTGGGGAAATTTGGGGGAAATTTGGAGAAATTCGGGAAAATTTCGGGGAAAATTTGGGGAAATTCGGGAAAAATTTGGGGAAATTTGGGGAAATTCGGGAACAATTTGGGGAAATTTGGCGAAAGTTTGGGAAAACTTGGGGAAATTTGGGGAATTTGGGGAAATTTCGGAAAATTTGGCAAAATTCGGGGAAAATTTGGGGAAATTTGGGGAAATTCGGGGAAAATTTGGGGAAATTTGGGGGAAATTTGGCAAAATTCGGGGAAAATTTGGGGAAAATTCGGGGAAAATTTGGGGAAATTCGGTAAAAATTTGGGGGAAATTTGCGGAAAATTTGGGAAAATTCAGGAAAATTTGGGGGAAATTTGGGGAAATTTAGGGAAAATTCGGGGAAATTTGGGAAAATTGGGGGAAATTGGGGGAAATTTGGGAAAATTTGGTGAAAATTTGGGGAAATTTTGGGAAAATTTGGGGAAATTTGCGGAAAATTTGGGAAAATTTAGCAAAATTCGGGGGAAATTTGGGGAAATTTGGCGAAAATTTGGGGAAATTTGGGAAAATTTTGGAAAAAATTGGGAAAATTCGGGGAAATTTGGGAAAATTCAGGAAAATTTGGGGAAATTTGGTGAAAATTTGGGAAAACTTGGGGAACTTTGGGGAAATTTCGGGAAATTTGGGAAAATTGGGGGAAATTGGGGAAAATTTGGGGAAATACGGGGAAATTTGGGAAAATTTTGGGGGAAATTTGGGGAAATTTGGCGAAAATTTGGGAAAATTTGGGGAAATTTCAGAAAATTCGGGAAATTTTGGGGAAATTTGGGGAAAATTTGTGGAATATTTGGGGAAATTGGGGGAAATTGGGGAAAATTTGGGGAAATACGGGGAAATTTGGGAAAATTTTGGGGGAAATTTGGGGAAATTCGGGAAAATTTGGGGAAATTTGGGGGAAATTTCGGGAAAATTCGCAGAAAATTTGGGGAAATTTGGGAAAAAATTGGGAAAATTTGGTGAAAATTTGGGGAAATGTGGGAAAATTTGGGGAAAATTTGGGAAAAATTGGGGAAATTTAGGGAAATTTGGGAAAACTTGGGAAAATTTGGGGAAAATTTGGCGAAAATTTGGGAAAATTTGGGAAAATTTAGGGAAAATTCGGGAAAATTTGGGGAAGATTTGGGGAAAATTCGGGAAAATTTGGGGAAATTTGGGGAAAATTTGGGGAAATTTGGGGAAATTTGGGGAAAATTGGGGGAAAATTTGGGGAAATTTGGGGAAAATTTGGGGAAATTTGGGGAAAAATTTGGGAAAATTGGGGGAAATTTGGGAAAATTTGGGGGAAAATTTGGGGAAATTTGGGGAAATTTTGGGGAAATTTGGCGAAAATTTGGGGAAATTTGGGGAAAATTTGGGAAAATTGGGGGAAATTTGGGAAAACTTGGGAAAATTTGGGGAAATTTGGGAAAATTCAGGAAAATTTTGGGGAAATTTGGGGAAAATTTGGGGAAAGTTTGAGAAAATTTGGGGAAATTTGTCGAAAATTTGTGAAAATTCAGGAAAATTTGGGGAAATTTGGGGAAATTCGCGAAAAATTTGGGGAAATTTGTCGAAAATTTGGGAAAATTCGGGGAAATTCGCGAAAAATTTGGGGGAAATTTGGCGAAAATTTGGCGAAAATTTGGGAAAATTTAGGAAAAATTGGGGAAATTTGGCGAAAATTTGGGGTAAATTCGGGGAAAATTTCGGAAAATTTGGGGAAATTTGGGAAAATTTGGGGAAAATTTGGCGAAAACTTGGGGAAATTTCGGAAAATTTGGGAAAATTTGGGAAAATTTGGGGAAATTTGGGGAAAATTTGGGAAAATTTCAGAAAATTTGGGGAAATTTGGGGAAATTCGGGGAAATTCGGGGAAATTTCAGAAAATTTGGGGAACTTTGGGGAAAATTTGGGAAAATTTTGGGGAAATTTGGCAAAAATTTGGGGAAATTTGGGGAAATTTGGGGAAATTTGGGTAAAAATTTGGGAAAATTTGGGGAAATTTGGGAAAATTTTGGGAAATTCGGGGAAATTTGGGAAAATTCAGGGGAAATTTGGGAAAATTTGGGGAAATTTCGGAAAATCCGAGAAAATTTGGGGAAATTTGGGATGGGGGATTTGGGAGTTTGGAAATTTAAAAATTTGGGGATTTGGGAATTTGAAAATTTAAAAATTTGGGGATTTGGGAATTTGGGATTTGGGGATTTGGGAATTTGGAAATTTAAAAATTTGGGGATTTGGATGGGAGATTTGGGGATTTGGGGATTTGGGAATTTGGGGATTTAAAAATTTGGGGATTTGGGGATTTGGAAATTTAAAAATTTGGGGATTTGGGATGGGAGATTTGGGGATTTGGAGATTTGGAAATTTAAAAATTTGGGAATTTGGAAATTTAAAAATTTGGGGATTTTGGATGGGAGATTTGGGGATTTGGGAATTTGGGGATTTGGGAATTTAAAAATTTGGGGATTTGGGGATTTGGAAATTTAAAAATTTGGGGATTTGGGATGGGGGAACAGGGAATTTGGATGGGGGGATTTGGGGATTTGGAAATTTTAAAATTTGGGGATTTGGGGATTTGGGATGGGGGGATTTGGCAATTTGGAAATCTAAAAATTTCGGGATTTGGGATGGGAGGATTTGGGGATTTGGGATTTTGGGATGGGGGGATTTGGGATGGAGGAACAGGGAGTTTGGGGATTTGGGATGGGGGGATTTGGGAATTTGGAAATTTAAAGATTTGGGGATTTGGGATGGGAGATTTGGGGATTTGGGGTGGGAGGATTTGGGGATTTGGGATGGGATCTCCCGGGAACAGGAATTTGGGATGGGATCTCCCGGGAACAGGGAATTCGGGGTGGGATCCTCCCCAGGAACAGGGAATTCGGGGTGGGATCTCCCACAAATGGGGAATTTGGGATGGGGATCTCCCAAGAACAGGGAATTTGGGATGAGGGTCCCAAGAACAGGGAATTTGGGATGGGATCTGTCAGGAACAGGGAATTCGGGGTGGGATTTTGTCAGGAACAGGGAATTTGGGATGAGGGTCCCAAGAACAGGGAATTCAGGGTGGGATCTGCCAGGAACAGGGAATTTGGGATGGGATTCTCCCTGGGAACAGGGAATTCGGGGTGGGATCTCTCCAAGAACAGGGAATTTGGGATGAGGGATCCCAAGAATAGGGAATTTGGGGTGGGATTTCCCGGGAACAGGGAATTCAGGGTGGGATCCTCCCCGGGAACAGGGAATTTCGGATCTGGCGGGAACAGGGAATTTGGGGTGGGATCTGCCAGGAACGGGGAATTTGGGATGGGATCTCTCCAAGAACAGGGAATTTGGGATGAGGGATCTGCCAGGAACAGGGAATTCGGGGTGGGATCTCTCCAAGAACAGGGAATTTGGCATGGGATCTGCCAGGAACAGGGAATTTGGGGTGGGATCTGTCGGGAACAGGGAATTTGGGATGAGGGATCCCAAGAACAGGGAATTCGGGGTGGGATCTGCCAGGAACAGGGAATTTGGGATGGGATTCCCCAGGAACAGGGAATTTGGGATGGGATCTGCCGGAACAGGGAATTCCGGGTGGGATCTCCCACAAATGGGGAATTTGGGGTGGGATCTGTCAGGAAGAGGGAATTTGGGATGAGGGTCCCAAGAACAGGGAATTTGGGATGGGGGTCCCAAGAACATGGAATTTGGGATGGGATCTCCTGGGAACAGGGAATTTGGGGTGAGGGATCCCAAGAACAGGGAATTTGGCGTGGGATCCTCCCCAGGAACAGGGAATTTGGGGTGGGATCTGCCAGGAACAGGGAATTCGGGGTGGGATTTATCAGGAACAGGGAATTTGGGGTGGGATTTGTTGGGAACAGGGAATTCGGGGTGGGATCTGCTGGGAACAGGGAATTTGGGATGAGATCCTCCCCAGGAACAGGGAATTTGGGATGGGATTTCCCAGGAACAGGAATTTGGGATGAGGGATCCGAAGAACAGGGAATTTGGGGTGGGTGATCCCAGGAACAGGGAGTTTGGGGTGGGATCTCCTGGGAACAGGGAATTTGGGATGAGGGATCTCAAGAACAGGGAATTCGGGGTGGGATCTCCCACAAATGGGGAATTTGGGGTGGGGGATCCCAAGAACAGGGAATTTGGGATGAGGGATCTGCCAGGAACAGGGAATTCGGGGTGGGATCTCCCACAAATGGGGAATTTGGGGTGGGATCTGCCAGGAACAGGGAAATTGGGGTGGGATCCTCCCCAAGAACAGGGAATTCGGGGTGGGATTTGTGGGGAACAGGGAATTCGGGGTGGGATCTCCCACAAATGGGGAATTTGGGATGGGGGATCCCAAGAACAGGGAATTTGGGGTGGGATTTGTCAGGAACAGGGAATTCAGGGTGGGATCTGTCAGGAACAGGGAATTCGGGGTGGGATTTGTTGGGAACAGGGAATTTGGGATGGGATCTGCCGGGAACAGGGAATTTGGGATGGGATTTGTCAGGAACAGGGAATTCGGGGTGGGATTTTGTCAGGAACAGGGAATTTGGGATGAGGGTCCCAAGAACAGGGAATTTGGGATGGGGGATCCCAAGAACAGGGAATTCGGGGTGGGATTTGTCAGGAACAGGGAATTCAGGGTGGGATCTGTCAGGAACAGGGAATTCGGGGTGGGATTTGTTGGGAACAGGGAATTTGGGGTGGGATCTGCCGGGAACAGGGAATTTGGGATGGGATTTGTCAGGAACAGGGAATTCGGGGTGGGATTTTGTCAGGAACAGGGAATTTGGGATGAGGGTCCCAAGAACAGGGAATTTGGGATGGGGGATCCCAAGAACAGGGAATTCGGGGTGGGATTTCCCAGGAACAGGGAATTTGGGATGAGGGATCTCCTGGGAACAGGGAATTTGGGGTGGGATCTGCCAGGAACAGGGAATTTGGGATGAGGGATCTCCTGGGAACAGGGAATTTGGGGTGGGATCTGCCAGGAACAGGGAATTTGGGGATGGGATCTCCCACAAATGGGGAATTTGGGATTGGATCCTCCCCAGGAACAGGGAATTTGGGATGAGGGATCTGCCAGGAACAGGGAATTTGGGATGAGGGATCCCAAGAACAGGGAATTCAGGGTGGGATTTTGTCGGGAACAGGGAATTTGGGGCGGGGGATCTCCCGGGACCCACCGGAAGTGGTAGGTGCCCTCCTTCTGTCCGAAGCCGCTGCCGGGGACGACGCAGATCCCGGTTTCCTCCAGGAGCCTCATGCAGAAGAACATGTCCGGGCTCTGCTTCTTCTCCTGGGAATTCGGGACACAATTCCAGGGTCGGAAAAACGGGGATCCAATCCCGCAGGGCTCATCCCACACACCCCACGGGGATCGGGATCCATCCCCAATGAGTCCCACGTGGATTGGGATTGATCCCAATGAGTCCCACATGGATCGGGATTGATCCCAATGAGTCCCACATGGATCGGGATTGATCCCAATGAGTCCCACATGGATCGGGATCGATCCCAGTGAGTCCCACGTGGATTGGGATTGATCCCAATGAGTCCCACATGGATCGGGATTGATCCCAGTGAGTCCCACATGGATCGGGATTGATCCCAATGAGTCCCACATGGATCGGGATTGATCCCAGTGAGTCCCACATGGATCGGGATTGATCCCAATGAGTCCCAAAACTCCTGGGATTGATCTCAATGAGTCCCACATGGATCGGGATTGATCCCAGTGAGTCCCACATGGATCGGGATTGATCCCCATGGGTCCCACATGGATCAGGATTGATCCCAGTGAGTCCCACGTGGATTGGGATTGATCTCAATGAGTCCCACATGGATCGGGATTGATCCCAGTGAGTCCCACATGGATCAGGATCCATCCCCATGAGCCCCACATGGATCAGGATTGATCCCAATGAATCTCACATGGATCAGGATTGATCCCAATGAATCTCACATGGATCGGGATTGATCCCAGTGAGTCCCACATGGATCGGGATCGATCCCAATGAATCTCACATGGATCAGGATCGATCCCCATGGGTCCCACATGGATCGGGATTGATCCCAATGGGTCCCACATGGATCGGGATTGATCCCAATGAGTCCCACATGGATCAGGATTGATCCCAATGAGTCCCACATGGATTGGGATTGATCCCAGTGAATCTCACATGGATCGGGATTGATCCCAATGAGTCCCACATGGATCGGGGTTGATCCCAGTGAGTCCCACATGGATCAGGATTGATCCCAATGAGTCCCACATGGATCGGGATTGATCCCAATGAGTCCCACATGGATCGGGATTGATCCCAATGAATCTCACATGGATCGGGATTGATCCCCATGGGTCCCACAACTCCTGGGATTGATCCCAATGAGTCCCACATGGATCAGGATCCATCCCCATGAGCCCCACATGGATCAGGATTGATCCCAATGAATCTCACATGGATCAGGATTGATCCCAATGAATCTCACATGGATCAGGATTGATCCCAATGAGTCCCACATGGATCGGGATTGATCCCAATGAATCTCACATGGATCGGGATTGATCCCAATGAGTCCCACATGGATCGGGATTGATCCCAGTGAGTCCCACATGGATCAGGATCAATCCCAATGAGTCCCACATGGATCGGGATTGATCCCAATGAGTCCCACATGGATCGGGATTGATCCCAATGAATCTCACATGGATCAGGATTGATCCCAATGAGTCCCACAACTCCTGGGATTGATCCCAATGAATCTCACATGGTTCGGGATCCATCCCCATGAGTCCCACATGGATCAGATCAGGATTGATCCCACTGAGTCCCACATGGATCGGGATTGATCCCACTGAGTCCCACATGGATCGGGATTGATCCCATCCATCCCAACATTTCCCGGTTGGGATTCCGTCCATCCCAGTTTGGCTCCCGCCCATCCCCAACATCTCCCAGTTTGGATCCCATCCATTCCCACATCTCCCGGTTGGGATCTCATCCATCCCAGTTTGGATCCCGCCCTTTCCCGTGTTCCTGGTTGGGATCCCGTCCATCCCCGTTGGAATCTCGCCCATCCCAACATCTCCCAGTCTGGATCCCATCCATCCCAGTTTGGATCCCGTCCATCCCAACATCTCCAGGTTGGGATCCCGTCCATCCCAGTTTGGATCCCGTCCATCCCAACATCTCCCAGTCTGGATCCCGTCCATCCCAGTTTGGATCCCGTCCATCCCAGTTTGGATCCCGTCCATCCCAACATCTCCAGGTTGGGATCCCGTCCATCCCAGTTGGGATCCCGCCCACCCCCACATTCCTGGTTTGGATCCCGCCCATCCCCGTATCTCCTGGTACGCATCCCATCCATCCCAGTTCGGATCCCATCCGTCCCAACATCTCCCAGTTGGGATCCCATCCATCCCAACATCTCCTGGTTGGGATCCCGTCCATCCCAGGATGGATCCCGTCCATCCCAACATCTCCCAGTTGGGATCCTGTCCATCCCAGCACCTCCCAGTTGGGATCCTGTCCATCCCAGGATGGATCCCATCCATCCCAGCTGGGATCCCGTCCATCCCAACATCTCCCAGTTGGGATCCCGTCCATCCCAGTTGGGATCCTGTCCATCCCAGTTTGGATCCCGTCCATCCCAACATCTCCCAGTTTGTATCATGTCCGTTCCCACATCTCCAGGTTGGGATTCCGTCCATCCCAGTTGGGATCCCTCCCATCCCCTCATCTCCCAGTTGCGATCCCGTCCATCCCAACATCTCCCGCTGTGTCTCCCTCCCGTTCCTGCATTCCCGGTGTGTCTCCTGCCCATTCCCAATGTGTCTCCTGCCTGTTCCCTCATTCCCGCTGTGTCTCCCTCCCATTCCCACATTCCCGCTGTGTCTCCCACCCATCCCAACATGTCCCACTGTGTCTCCCTCCTGTTCCCTCATTCCCGGGGTGTCTCCTGCCCATTCCCGCTGTGTCTCCCTCCTGTTCCCACATTCCCAGGGTGTTTCCCTCCCATTCCCACATTCCCGGGGTGCCTCCCGCCCGTTCCCTCATTCCCGCTGTGTCTCCCTCCCGTTCCCTTATTCCCGGTGTGTCTCCTGCCCATTCCCTCATTCCCGCTGTGTCTCCCTCCCATTCCCACATTCCCGGTGTGTCTCCCACCCATCCCAACATCTCCCACCGTTGTCTCTCTCCCGTTCCCTCATTCCTGTTGTGTCTCCTGCCCATTCCCAGTGTGTCTCCCACCCATCCCCGTGTTCCCACTGTGTCTCCCTCCCGTTCCCAGTGTGTCTCCTGTCCGTTCCCGCTGTGTCTCCCTCCTGCTCCCACATTCCCGCTGTGTCTCCCTCCCATTCTCACTGTGTCTCCTGCCCATTCCCTCATTCCCGCTGTGTCTCCCTCCCGTTCCCTCATTCCCGGGGTGTCTCCTGCCCGTTCCCGCTGTGTCTCCTGCCCATTCCCACATTCCAGCTGTGCCTCCCTCCCATTCCCACATTCCTGGTGTGTTTCCCTCCCATTCCCACATTCCCGCTGTGTCTCCCTCCCGTTTCCGCTGTGTCTCCCACCCATCCCTGTATTCCTGGTGTGTCTCCCTCCCATTCCCGCTGTGTCTCCCGCCCATTCCCAGTGTGTCACCCTCCCGTTCCCGGTGTGCCTCCCGCCCGTTCCCAGTGTGTGTCCCGGCGCGGTTCCCGGACCTTGGCGGCGGCCACGGCGCGGGGCGGCAGGTCGATGCGGGGGAAGGAGTACATGGCGCCCTGCACGGGGTTGCAGTGGATCCCGGGCGTGCGGTTGAAGATCTCCTCCGTCATCCGCGCCTTCTCCGCCAGCGCGCTCAGCACCGCCTCCTTCTCCTGCAGCCGGAAAAACGCACCCGGGTCTGATCCAGGACATCCCATTGTCCCGTTGTCCCATTGTCCTGTTGTCCCATTGTCCCATTGTCCCGTTGTCCCATTGTCCCATTGTCCCATTGTCCCATTGTCCCACTGTCCCATTGTCCCATTGTCCCATTGTCCCATTACCCCATTATTCCATTACGCCATTATCCCATTATCCCATCCCATCCCATTATCCCATCCCATCCCAATTCCATTATCCCATCCCATTGTCCCATTATCACATTGCTCCATTATTCCATTATTCCACTATCCCATTATCCCATTATCTCATCCCATCCCATCCCATCCCATCCCATTATCCCATCTCATCCCATTGTCCCTACTCATTATCCCATTATCCCATCCCATTGTCCCATTATCCCATTGCTCCATTATTCCATTACCCCATTATCCCATTATCCCATTATCTCATCCCATCCCATCCCATTATCCCATCTCATCCCATCCCAATTCCATTATCCCATCCCATTGTCCCTATCCATTATCCCAGTATCTCATCCCATTACCCCATTATCCCATCCCATTGTCGCATTATCCCATTACCCCATTATCCCATCCCAGTGTTGCATTATCCCATTACCCCATTATCCCATTATCTCATCCCATCCCATCATCCCATTGTCCCATTATCCCATCGTCCCATCCCAATTCCATTACCCCATCCCATTGTCCCATCCCATTATCCCATCCCATTACCCCATTATCCCACCCCATTGTCGCATTATCCCGTTACCCCATTATCCCATTACCTCAGTATCCCACTATCCCATCCCATCCCAATTCCATTATCCCATTATCCCATTACCACATTATCCCATTATCCCATTACCTCATTATCTCACCCAAAATAAATTCCATTCCACCCCATTCCATTATCCCACCCCATTATCCCATTTTCCCATTACCACATTATCCCATTATCCCGTTATCCCGTTATCCCGTTATCCCATCCCAATTCCATTCCATTCCATCCCATTATCCCGTTATCCCATTATCCCATTATCCCGATTCTAATCCAATCCCATCCCGCTGCTCCGTACCACCTGGAAGGGCTCACAGGACAGGTTTGGGTGGATCCCATGGCCATGGATCCCACCCCATGGATCCCACCCCATGGATCCCAATCCCAATCCAATCCCATAGATCCCAATCCCAATCCCATGGCCCCGCACCGCCTGGAAGCGCTCATAGGACGGCTCTTGGGTATGGGTGGATCCATGACCATGGATCCCATCCCAACCCCAATCCCAATCTCAATCCCAACCCAAATCCCATGGATCCCAATCCCATGGATCCCAATCCCGCGGCCCCGTACCGCCTGGAAGTGCTCGTGGGATGGCTCTCCGGGCTTGGGCAGGTCCATGACCATGGATCCCATCCCACCCCAATCCTAATCCTAATTCTTATCCCGATCCCATCCCAACCCCAAGGATCCCAATCCCAAGGATCCCAGTCCCACCACCCCGTACCGCCTGGAAGCGCTCGTAGGACAGGTTTGGGCAGATCCATGACCATGGATCCCATCCCATGGACCCCATCCCATCCCAATCCCAACCCCAATCACAATCCCAATCCCATGGATCCCAATCTCATGGATCCCATCTCAATCCTAATCCCAAGGATCCCATCCCAATCCAAACCCCAATCCTGCAGCCCCGTACCACCTGGAAGTGCTTGTAGGACAGGTTTGGGCAGATCCATGACCATGAGTCCCACCCCATGGATCACATCCCAATCCCAAACCCAATCCCAATCCCATGGATCCAATCCCAATCCCATGGATCCCATCTCAATCCCAACCCCAATCCCAATCCAAATCCCATGAATCCCATCCCAGGGATCCCATCCCAATCCCAACCCCAAGACCAATCCCAAGGATCCCAATCCCAAGGATCCCAACCCCATGGATCCCAGTCCCGCGGCCCCGTACCACCTGGAAGCGCTCGTAGGACGGCTCCCATCCCAATCCCATGGATCCCATCCCAACCCCAATCCCATGGATCCCAACCCCATGGATCCCAGTCCCGCGGCCCCGTACCGCCTGGAAGCGCTCGTAGGACGGCTCCCATCCCAATCCCATGGATCCCATCCCAACCCCAATCCCAAGGATCCCATCCCAATCCCATGGATCCCAGTCCCGCGGCCCCGTACCGCCTGGAAGCGCTCGTAGGATGGCTCCCATCCCAATCCCATGGATCCCATCCCATCCCAACCCCAATCCCAAGGATCCCAACCCCAAGGATCCCAATCCCGTGGCCCCGTACCGCCTGGAAGCGCTCGTAGGACGGCTCTCCGGGCTTGGGCGGGTCCACGATGGTGTCCAGGATCATCTGTCCGAGCACGGGCGGGCACAGACGGACGGACACGAGCTTGGAGAGCTCGGCCTTCACCTCGGGGTGCAGGTTCACCACCTCCATGTAGCCGCCCCGCAGGCCGCACCTGTGGGATCACACGCTGGGATCAGCCGGGAACGCCGGGAACGGGGAACCGGGAATGGGGACGGGGAACCGGGCGGTGGGAGATGGGGGTGGGAGCCATGGATGGGGTTTGGGATGGGATCCATGGATGGGAACCTATGGAGAGGCACCCATGGATGGGACCCATGGATGGGAACCATTGGAGAGGCACCCATGGATGGGATCCATGGATGGGAAACTATGGATGGGAACCATGGATGGGAACCATTGGAGAGGCACCCATGGATGGGATCCATGGATCGGAACCATGGATGGAATCCATGGATGGGAACTATTGGAGAGGCACCCAGGGATGGGATCCATGGATGGGGTTTGGGATGGGATCCATGGATGGGAACCACTGGAGAGGCACCCATGGATGGGGATCCATGGATGGGATTTGGGGTGGGATCCATGGATGGGAACCATTGGAGAGGCACCCATGGGTGGGAGATGTGGGTGGGATTCATGGGTGGGGTCCACGGAGATGGGGTTTGGGATGGGAATCCATGGATAGGAACCTATGGAGAAGGATCCATGGATGGGATCCATGGACGGGAATTTGGGATGGGATCCATGGATTGGAACCTATGGAGAGGCAGCCATGGATGGATTCCATGGATGGGAACCATTGGAGAGGCACCCATGGGTGGGATCCATGGATGGGAACCATTGGAGAGGCACCCATGGATGGGATCCATGGATGGAGGTTTGGGATGGGATCCATGGATGGGAACCATTGGAGAGGCACCCATGGGTGGGATCCATGGATGGGAAACTATGGATGGGATCCATGGATGGGAAACTATGGATGGGAGCCATGGATGGGAACCATTGGAGAGGGACCCATGGGTGGGAGATGTGGGTGGGATTTGTGGGTGGGATTCACGGATGGGGTTTGGGATGGGATCCATGGATGGGAACCTATGGAGAGGCAGCCATGGATGGGATCCATGGATGGGGTTTGGGATGGGATCCATGGATGGGAACCATTGGAGAGGCACCCATGGGTGGGATCCATGGATGGGGTTTGGGATGGGATCTATGGATGGGAACCACTGGAGAGGCACCCATGGGTGGGAGATGTGGGTGGGAACCTATGGAGAGGCACCCATGGGTGGGATCCATAGATGGGGTTTGGGATGGGATCCATGGATGGGAACCATTGGAGAGGCACCCATGGATGGGACCCATGGATGGGATCCATGGGTGGGGTCCACGGATGGGGTTTGGGATGGGATCCATGGATGGGAACCTATGGAGAAGGACCCATGGATGGGAGATGTGGTTGGGATTCACAGGTGGGGTCATGGATGGGATCCATGGATGGGGATTTGAGATGGGATCCATGGATGGGAACCTTTGGAGAGGCACCCATGGATGGGATCCATGGAGAGGAACCTTGGGAAAGGACCCATGGATGGGATCCATGGATGGGAACCTATGGAGAAGGACCCATGGGTTGGAGATGTGGTTGGGATTCACAGGTGGGGTCCGTGGATGGGATCCATGGACGGGTTTTGGGGTGGGTTCCATGGATGGGAACCTTTGGAGAGGCACCCATGGATGGGATCCATGGATGGGAACCTTTGGAAAGGACCCATGGATGGGATCCATGGATGGGAACCATTGGAGAGGCACCCATGGGTGGGAGATGTGGGTGGGATCTGTGGATGAAGAGCCGTGGATGGGGGTTTGGGGTGGAAATCCATGGAGAGGCACCCATGGATGGGACCCATGGATAGGAATCTTTGGAGAGGCACCCATGGGTGGGATCCATGGATGGGATCCGTGGATGGGAACCTATGGAGCAGGACCCACCCATGGGTGGGGCTCTGGGATGGGAATCCATGGATCAAACGTGGCGTCCATGGAACCTCAACATCTGCATCCAGTGCCACCCGCAGCCCCAGTCCAGGGGATCCATGGGGTGGTGGCACTTCCACCCTACATCGCCTCCATCCCTGCCCCAGTAGATCCATGGGGTGGTGGCACTTCCATCCTACATCGCCTCCATCCCTGCCCCAGCAGATCCGTGGGGTGATGGTGGCAGCCCCAATCCATGACCCCAACCCCAGGAGATCCATGGGGTGGTGGTGGCAGCCCCAATCCCACCATCAGAAAATCTGTGGGGTGGTGGTGACATCTCCATCCCCAATCCATGGCATCCATGGCAATCCATGACCCTGACCCCAACCCCAGCAGATCCATGGGGTGGTGGCCTCTCCATCCCAAATCCCTGACATCCATGGCAACCCATGACTCCAACCCCAACCCCAGGAGATCCATGGGGTGGTGGCCTCTCCATCCCCAATCCATGACATCCATGACAACCTGTGACTCCAATCCCAATTCCTGCAGATCCATGGGGTGGTGGTGGCCTCTCCATCCCCAATCCATGACCCCAATCCCACCCCAGCAGATCCATGGGGTGGTGGCCTCTCCATCCCCAATCCATGACCCCAGTCCCACCCCAGCAGATCCATGGGGTGATGGTGGCACCTCCATCCCAAATCCATGACCCCAACCCCAGCAGGTCCATGGGGTGGTGGTGGCCTCTCCATCCCCAGTCCCACCCCAGCAGGTCCATGGGGTGGTGGTGGCCTCTCCATCCCCAGTCCCACCCCAGCAGGTCCATGGGGTGATGGTGGCCTCTCCATCCCCAGTCCCACCCCAGCAGGTCCATGGGGTGGTGGTGGCACCTCCATCCCCAATCCATGACCCCAACCCCAGGAGATCCATGGGGTGGTGGTGGCACCTCCATCCCCAATCCATGACCCCAACCCCAGGAGATCCATGGGGTGGTGGTGGCACCTCCATCCCCAATCCATGACCCCAGTCCCACCCCAGCAGGTCCATGGGGTGGTGGTGGCACCTCCATCCCAAATCCATCCCCAATCCATGACCCCAGCCCCAGGAGATCCATGGGGTGGTGGTGGCTCCTCCATCCCAAATCCATCCCCAATCCATGACCCCAATCCCACCCCAGCAGATCCATGGGGTGGTGGTGGCCTCTCCATCCCCAGCCCCACCCCATCAGGTCCATGGGGTGATGGTGGCCTCTCCATCCCCAGTCCCACCCCAGCAGGTCCATGGGGTGGTGGTGGCCTCTCCATCCCCAGTCCCACCCCAGCAGGTCCATGGGGTGGTGGTGGCCTCTCCATCCCAAATCCATCCCCAATCCATGACCCCAACCCCAGCAGATCCATGGGGTGATGGTGGCCTCTCCATCCCCAGTCCCACCCCAGCAGGTCCATGGGGTGATGGTGGCACCTCCATCCCCAATCCATGACCCCAGTCCCACCCCAGCAGGTCCATGGGGTGGTGGTGGCCCCTCCATCCCCCCGGCGTTCCCAGCACTCACTCTCCCATGAATCCCTTGGAGATGGAGTGGAAGGAGGCCAGCTCCACCGAGTCCGCGTAGGGCGGCCCCAGCTCCATCAGGACCTTCTTGAAGGAGTGGAAGGCCGAGCCCTCGGCGTAGATGTTGTCCTGGTACACCTGGCGCGGGGACATCCCGGGACGTCACCGGGAATTCCGGGCTTTTCCCGGGAATGGGGGACGCGCCCAGGTCGCCTCGGCCCCGCCCACCTCATCGGCCAGCAGGAAGAGCTTCTCCTCGTAGGCGAACTTGATGACCTGCTCGATGCACTCGCGGCTCTGCACCTGGCCTGGGACAGCCGCGATAAACCATGGGTGCCACCCGGGATGCACCATGGGTGCCACCCGAGATATACCATGGATCCCATGGATCCCACCTGAGATACACCATGGGTGCCACCCCATGCTGCCACCCAAAATAAACCATGGGTGCCACCCGAGATACACCATGGGTCCCACCCGAGATACACCATGGATCCCACCCGAGATACACCATGGGTGCCACGCCATGCTGCCACCCAAGATAAACCATGGGTGCCACCCGACATACACCATGGGTGCCATGGATCCCACCCGAGATACACCATGGGTGCCACCCGAGATACACCATGGGTGCCACACCATGGATCCCACCCGAGATACACCATGGGTGCCACCCAAGATACACCATGGGTGCCACCCCATGGATCCCATGGATCCCACCTGAGATACACCATGGGTGCCACCCGAGATACACCATGGGTGCCACACCATGGATACACCCGAGATACACCATGGGTGCCACCCGAGATACACCATGGGTGGACCCGAGATACACCATGGGTGCCACTCCATGGGTGCCACCCAAGATACACCATGGGTGCCACCCGAGATACACCATGGGTCCCATGGATCCCACCTGAGTTACACCATGGGTGCCACCCGAGATAAACCATGGGTGCCACGCCATGGGTACACCTGAGATACACCATGGGTGCCACCCGAGATACACCATGGGTCCCACCCCATGGGTGCCACCCGAGATACACCATGGGTGCCACCCGAGATACACCATGGGTCCCACCCCATGGGTGCCACCCGAGATACACCATGGGTGCCACCCGAGATACACCATGGGTCCCACCCCATGGGTGCCACCCGAGATACACCATGGATCCCATGGGTGCCACCCGAGATAAACCATGGGTCCCACCCGAGATACACCATGGGTGCCACCCCATGGATCCCATGGATCCCACCCGAGGTACACCATGGGTGCCACCACAGGGATCCCACCCCATGGATCCCACCTGAGATACACCATGGGTCCCACCCCACAGCCCCACAGCACCACAGCCCCACAGCCCCACAGCCCCCACAGCCCCCACAGCCCCACACACCCCACATCCCCACAGCCCCACAGCCCCCCGGCCCCACGGCCCCCACGGCCCCCACATCCCCACATCCCCACATCCTCACAGCCCCCACATCCCCACAGCCCCACAGCCCCACAGCCCCCTGGCCCCACAGCCCCACAAACCCCACAGACCCCACAGACCCCACAGCCTCACAGACAGAACCCCCCGTGTCCCACAGCCCCACATCCCCCACAGCCCCCACAGCCCCCACAGCCCCCCGGCCCCACGGCCCCCACAGCCCCCACATCCCCACATCCTCACAGCCCCACAGTCCCACAGCCCCCACATCCCCACAGCCCCACAGCCCCACAGCTGCACAGCCCCACAGCCCCACAGCCCCACAGTCCCACAGCCCCCACATCCCCACAGCCCCACAGCCCCACAGCTGCACAGCCCCACAGCCCCCACATCCCCAGAGTCCCACAGCCCCCACATCCCCACAGCCCCACAGCCCCACAGCTGCACAGCCCCACAAACCCCACACCCCCACAGTCCCACAGACCCCACTCCCCGTGTCCCACAGCCCCACAGCCCCACAGCCCCCTGGCCCCACAGCCCCACAGACCCCACATCCCCACGGCCCCCCACACACCCCACAGCCCCCACAGCCCCACAGTCCCCACATCCCCACAGCCCCACAGACCCCATCCTCCGTGTCCAACCCCACAGCCCCATAACCCCCACAGCCCCCCAGCCCCACGATCCCACAAACCCCACAAACCCCACAGACCCCACATCCCCACAGCCTCACAGCCCCACAGACCCCACAGCCCCCACGGCCCCACAGCCCCCACAGCCCCACATCCCCACATCCCCACAGCCCCCACAGACCCCACAGCCCCCACAGCCCCACATCCCCACAACCCCCACAGCCCCACAGCCCCACAGACCCCACATCCCCACAAGCCCCACATCCCCACATCCCCCACAGCCCCACAGAACCCACAGCCCCACAGCCCCACAGTCCCAGACCTCACAAACCCCACATCCCCACAGTCCCCCGGCCCCACAACCCCACGGCCCCCCGGCCCCACGGCGCCGGCGTCCCCGCGGCGTTACCGGTGGGGTTGCCGGGGTTGATGATGCACAGCGCCCGGGGGTTGCAGCGCCGGCGGCCCTCGGCCAGCGCCCGCCGCAGCTCGGCCACGTCCAGCGCCCAGCAGCGCTCCTCGGCCAGGTAATAATTGACCTGCGCCGCCTCCAGCTCGGCCAGCGCCGCCGAGTACAGCGGGTACTGCGGGATCGGGATCAGCACCCCCGTGCGCGACGAGCCCGAGCCGCACACCAGCAGCTTCAGAATGTTCTGGGAGAGAGGGGACAGTCAGGGGGATGGGATGGGGACATGGAGGGGACAGCCTGGGGGTAGGGATGGGGACATGGAGGGGACATGGAGGGGACAGCCAGGGGACAATCAGTGAGTGGGACCGGGACATGGAGGGCACAGCCAGGGGACATCCAGGGGACAATCAGGGGACAGCCAGGGGGTGGGATGGGGACATGGAGGGGACAGCCAGGGGACAGCCAGGGGACAGTCACAGGGTTGGGATCGGGACATGGAGGGGACAATCAGGGGGACAGTCAGGGCACAGCCAGGGGACAGCCAGGGGACGGGGATGGGGACATGGAGGGGACAATCAGGGGATAATCAGGGGGCGGGGATTGGGACATGGAGGGGACAGCGAGGGGACAGCCAGGGGACAGTCGCGGGGGGGGGATCGGGACATGGAGGGGACATGGAGGGGACATGGAGGGGACATGGAGGCGACAGTCAGTGAGTGGGGATCGGGACATAGTGGGGACAGCAAGGGGACAGCCAGGGGACAGCAAGGGGACAGCCAGGGGACAGTCAGGGGGTGGGGATGGGGACATGGAGGGGACGGAGAGGGGACATTGAGGAGACAGAGTGGGGTGGGAATCGGGACATGGAGGGGACAACCAGGGGACAATCAGTGAGTGGGGATCGGGACATGGAGGGGACAATCAGGGGGCGGGATGGGGGACAATGAAGGGACAGTGAGGGGACAGTGAGGGGTCAGAGTGGGGTGGGAATCGGGACATGGAGGGGACAGAGAAGGGACAATCCCAGGATGGGGATCGGGACATGGAGGGGACAGCGAGGGGACAATCAGGGGTTGGGATGGGGGACAGCGAGGGGACAGCGCTGCCGAGTACAGCGGGCACAGCCAGGGGACAGCCAGGGCACAGCCAGGGGACAGTCAGGGGACAGTCAGGGGACGGGGATCGGGACATGGAGGGGATGGAGAGGGGACATGGTCGGGGTGGTTGTGCTGACAATGAGGGGACATTGAGGGGACATGGTTGGGGTGGAGATCAGGAGATTGAGGGGACAATCAAGGGACAGTGAGGGGACAATCAGGGGATGGGTTGTGGTGGCAGTCAGGACATTGAGGGAACATTGAGGGGACATTGAGGGGACATTGAGGGGACAGTGAAGGGACAGGCTGGGGTGGGAATTAGGACATAGAGGGGACATTGTGGGGACAATCAGGGGATGGGTTTTGGTGGCAGTCATGACATTGTGGGGACATTGAGGAGACAGTGAGGGGACATGGAGTGGCATGGGGACAATGAGGGGACAGGATGGGGACAGGGTTCGGGTGGCCATGGGGACAATGAGGGGACATCACGGGGACAGGGTTGGGGTGACATGGGGACAATCAGGGGACATCACAGGGACAGGGTTGGCGTGGCCATGGGGACAGGATGGGGACAGGGTTGGGGTGACATGGGGACAATGAGGGGACAGGATGGGGACAGGGTTGGCGTGGCCATGGGGACAATGAGGGGACAGGATGGGGACATGGTTGGGGTGACATGGTGACAATGAGGGGACAGGACAGTGAGCACAGGGGACAGCAGGGACAACGGACAGGACGGTGGGGACAATGAGGGGACAGTGAGGGGACAGGGTTGGCGTGGCCATGGGGACAATGAGGGGACAGGATGGGGACATGGTTGGGGTGACATGGGGACAATGAGGGGACAGGACAGTGAGCACAGGGGACAGCAGGGACAGCGGACAGGACGGTGGGGACAATGAGGGGACAGAGGAGCTCGGGGGGCACAGCCCGGGGACAACCGGACGGTGGCACACGAGGGACAGGGAGGTGACACGGTGCCACAACGGTGGCACACGAGGGACAGGGAGGTGACACGGCCGCGCTGTCCCCAGGGCAGCGCCACCATCGCCACGGCAACCACGCGGCCCCGGCGACACCGCGGGGAGCTGGCGCTGTCCCCAGGGCGGGAGTGGGGACACCAAGCGCCACCACCCCGAGCGCCACCGCCCCCTCCTCCAGCCACACAAAGGTCCCTTTGTCACCGCCCGCCGTGGGAACGGCCCGGGGGTGGCACCGAGCCCGGGGGGTGGCACCGAGCCCGGTGTCCCCGGGATGTCGCGGGATGGGGGTGGTGGCACCGCGCTCCGTGTCCCCGGGATGTCACGGGGGTGGTGGCATTGGTGTCCCCTCGGTATCCCCGGGATGTCACAGGGGTGGTGGCATCAGTGTCCCCGGGATGTCACAGGGGTGGCGGCCCCTGTCCCCTCGGTATCCCCGGGATGTCACAGGGGTGGTGGCATTGGTGTCCCCTCGGTGTCCCAGGATGTCACGGGGGTGGTGGCATCAGTGTCCCCGGGATGTCACGGGGGTGGCGGCCCCTGTCCCCTCGGTATCCCCGGGATGTCACGGGGGTGGTGGCATCAGTGTCCCCGGGATGTCACGGGGGTGGTGGCCCCTGTCCCCTCGGTATCCCCGGGATGTCACAGGGGTGGTGGCATTGGTGTCCCCTCGGTGTCCCAGGATGTCACGGGGGTGGTGGCCCCTGTCCCCTCGGTGTCCCCGGGATGTCACGGGGGTGGCGGCCCCTGTCCCCTCGGTGTCCCCAGGATGTCACGGGGGTGGTGGCATTGGTGTCCCCTCGGTGTCCCCGGGATGCCACAGGGGTGGCGGCCCCTGTCCCCTCGGTATCCCCGGGATGTCACGGGGGTGGTGGCCCCTGTCCCCTCGGTATCCCCGGGATGTCATGGGGGTGGCGGCCCCTGTCCCCTCGGTGTCCCTGGGGCGTGGCGGGGCAGGAGGGGTGATGGCATTGGTGTCCCCGGGATGTCACAGGGGTGGTGGCATTGGTGTCCCCTCGGTGTCCCCGGGGCGTGGCGGGGCGGGGCAGGGGGTGGTGCCCGATGTCGTGCCCGATGTTGCGCCCGTGTCGTGCCCGTGTGGCGGCCGTACCACGATGGCGTCGCTGGCGCCCGTGGACAGGAAGATGTTGTCGGGCTGGGCGGGGACGCCATCGCGGCGCTCGATGTAACGCGCGACGTCCTCGCGGACCAGCTGCACCCCGGGGCTGGCGCTGTACGCGCCTGGCGACAGCGGCGACAGCGACAATGTCACCTCCCCCCGCGCGGGGGGCACATGGGGACAGCGGGGAGGGGACAGGGGACAGCGGGGGGGGGTGGGGACACTGGGGGACATTGGGGACATTGGGGATATTTGGGGATGTTGGGGACATTGGGGACATTGGGGGGCATTTGGGGGCATTGGGGCATTGGGGACATTGGGGGACATTGGGGGACATTGGGGACATTTGGGGATATTGGGAAATGGGGACATTGGGGACATTGGGGGGATATTGGGGACATTGGGGATGTTGGGGACATTGGGGATATCGGGGGGATGATGGGGACATTTGGGGACATTGGGGATGTTGGGGACATTGGGGACATTGGGGGGCATTGGAGACACCGGGGGTGTTGGGGACATTGGGGGGGCATTGGGGGGGCATTGGGGACGTTGGGGATGTTGGGGACATTGGGGATGTTTGGGACATTGGGGAACATTGGGGACATTTGGGGACATTTGGGATAGTGGGGATATCGGGGGGATGTTGGGGACATTGGGGAACATTGGGGAGATTGGGGATATCGGGGGACGTTGGGGACATTGGGGATGTTGGGGACATTGGGGGGCATTGGGGATGTTGGGGACATTGGGGAACATTGGGGACATTTGGGGACATTTGGGATAGTGGGGATATCGGGGGGATGTTGGGGACATTGGGGAACATTGGGGACATTTGGGGACATTTGGGATAGTGGGGATATCGGGGGGATGTTGGGGACATTGGGGGGCACTGGGGGACATTTGGGACATTGGGGATATTTGGGACAGTGGGGACATTGGGGGCATTGGGGGCATTGGGGGGACATTGGGATGTTGGAGACACTGGGGGGGGCATTGGGGAGCATCGGGGATATTTGGGACATTGGGGACATTGGGGATATCGGGGGAATGTTGGGGACATTGGGGGATGTTGGGGACATTGGGGACATTGGGGGGACATTGGGGACATTGGGGATATCGGGGGAATGTTGGGGACATTGGGGGGGCATTGGGGACATTGGGGACACTGGGGAGCATTGGGGGACATTTGGGGCATTGGGGACACTGGGGATGTTTGGGACATTGGGGACATTGGGGATGTTGGGGACATTGGGGAACACTGGGGACATTGGGGGACATTTGGGATATTGGGGATATCGGGGGGATGTTGGGGACATTGGGAGCCATTGGGGGGCATTGGGGACGTTGGGGACATTGGGGACATTGGGGACATTTGGGGCGTTGGGGACATTGGGGATGCCGGGGATATTTGGGGATACTGGGAGGCATTGGGAGCATTGGGGACATTGGGGACACTGGGGACATCGAGGGACATTTGGGGATGTTGGGAAATGGGGACACTGGGGGGCATTGGGGACATTGGGGACGTTGGGATATTGGGGGGATGTTGAGGACACTGGGGGCATTGGTGGACATTGGGGACATTGGGGACGTTGGGGATGTTGGGGACATTTGGGGCCATTGGGGACATTTGGGGCATTGGGGGACATTTGGGGATGTTGGGAAATGGGGACACTGGGGACATTGGGGACACTGGGGGGTATTGGGAGCATTGGGGACATTGGGGGGACATTGGGGACACTGGAGATACTTGGGGACATTGAGGGGACATTGGGGGGCATTGGGGGGCATTGGGGACATTGGGGATGTTGGGGACATTGGGGGAATGTTGGGGACATTGGGGATATTTGGGGCATTGGGAACATTGGGGACACTGGGGATGTTGGGGACATTTGGGGACACTGGGGATGTTGGGGACATTGGGGACATTGGGGACATTGGGGACATTGGGGGACATTGGGGGACATTTGGGGACACTCCAGGGGTGGGGGATGGATGGAGTTGGACGCTGGATTTGGGATTTTGGGGCTTGCGGGATTTTGGAATTTGGGGATTTTGGGGTTTCTTGGATTTGGGGATTTGGTCCTTGGGGGATTTTGAGATTTGGGGTTTTGGGGATTTGGGGTTTTGGGGATTTGGGATTTTGGGGTTTTGGGGCTTGTGGGATTTTGGGGTTTGGGGATGTTGGATTTGGAGTTTTGGGGTTTGTGGGATTTTGGGATGTTGGGTGTTGGATTTGGGATTTGGAGGCTTGTGGGATTTGGGGATTTGGGATTTTGGGGTTTGTTTGGTTTGGGATGTGGGATTTGGGGATTTTTGTGGGATTTTGGGGGTTGGGGTTTTGGAATTTTGGGATTTGGGGTTTTTTTTGGGATTTGGGGTTTTTTGGGCGCCACCCACCCACGCTCTGTCCCCCGCAGGCCCCCAGCAGGCGCTGGGCGCTCCTTGGGATTTGGGGATTTTTGTGGGGTTTTGGGGTGTGTTGGATTTGGGGATTTTGGGGATTTTGGGATTTTGGGGTTTTTGGATTTTGGGATTTTGGGGTTTTGGGATTTTGGGGTTTGGCGTTTTGGGATTTTGGGATTTTGGGATTTGGGGATTTTGGGATTTGGGATTTTTGGGGTTTTGGGGTTTTGGGATTTTGGGGTTTGGGATTTTGGGGATTTGGAATTTTGGGATTTTGGGGTTTGGGATTTTGGGGTTTTGGCATTTTGGGGTTTGGGATTTTGGGATTTGGGGATTTTGGGATTTTGGGGTTTGGCGTTTTGGGATTTTGGGATTTTGGGATTTGGGGATTTTGGGATTTGGGATTTTTGGGGTTTTGGGGTTTTGGGATTTTGGGGTTTTGGGATTTTGGGGTTTGGGATTTTGGGGTTTGGGATTTGGGATTTGGGGATTTTGGGGTTTTGGGATTTTGGGGTTTGGGATTTTGGGATTTGGGGATTTGGGGATTTGGGGATTTTGGGATTTGGGATTTTGGGGATTTTGGAGTTTGGGGATTTTGGGGTTTGGGGTTTGGGACTTTGGGATTTTGGGGTTTTGGGATTTTGGGATTTTGGGGTCTGTTTGGATTTTGGAATTTGGGATTTTTGGGTTTTCGGGTGCCACCCACCCACGCTCTGTCCCCCGAAGGCCCCCAGCAGGCGCTGGGTGCTCCTTGGGATTTGGGGATTTTTGTGGGGTTTTGGGGATTTTGGGATTTTGGGGATTTTGGGCTCTGTTTGGTTTGGGATTTGGGGATTTTGGAATTTGGGATTTTGGGGTTTGGGGTTTTGGGATTTTGAGATTTTGCGATTTTGGGATTTTGGGGTTTTGGGGTTTGGGGTTTTGGGGTTTGGGGTTTTGGGATTTTGGGGTTTTGGGATTTTGGGATTTTGGGGTTTGGCATTTTGGGATTTTGGGGTTTGGGGTTTTGGGATTTTGGGATTTTGGGATTTGGGATTTTGGGGATTTTGGGATTTTTTGGGGTGCCACCCACCCAGGCTCTGTCCCCCGCAGGCCCCCAGCAGGCGCTGGGCGCTCCTTGGGATTTGGAGATTTTGGGATTTAGGGCTCTGTTTGGTTTGGGATTTGGGGATTTTGGGATTTGGGATTTGGGATTTTGGGGTCTGTTTGGATTGGGATTTTGGGATTTTGGGATTTTGGGGATTTTGGGATTTTCAGGTGCCACCCACCCACGCTCTGTCCCCCGCGGGCCCCCAGCAGGCGCTGGGCGCTCCTTGGGATTTGGGGATTTTTGTGGGGTTTTGGGGATTTTGGGGCTTGGGATTTTGGGATTTGGGATTTTGGGATTTTGGGATTTTGGGATTTTGGGTTTTTGGGGTTTTTTGGGGTGCCACCCACCCACGCTCTGTCCCCCGCAGGCCCCCAGCAGGCGCTGCGCGCGCTCCTTGGGATTTGGGGATTTTTGTGGGGTTTTGGGGTGTGTTGGATTTGGGGATTTTGGGGATTTTGGGATTTTGGGTTTTTTGGATTTTGGGATTTTGGGGTTTTGGGATTTTGGGGTTTGGCGTTTTGGGATTTTGGGATTTTGGGATTTGGGGATTTTGGGATTTGGGATTTTTGGGGTTTTGGGGTTTTGGGATTTTGGGGTTTTGGGATTTTGGGATTTTGGGGTTTGGCATTTTGGGGTTTTGGGATTTTGGGATTTGGGATTTTGGGGTTTTGAGATTTTGGGGTTTGGGATTTTGGGGATTTGGGATTTTGCGATTTTGGGGTTTGGGATTTTGGGGTTTGGGATTTGGGGATTTTGGGGTTTGGGATTTTGGGATTTTGGGGTTTGGGATTTTGGGATTTTGGGGTCTGTTTGGATTGGGATTTTGGGATTTTGGGATTTTTGGGGTTTTGGGGTTTTGGGGTGGCACCCACCCAGGCTCTGTCCCCCGCAGGCCCCCAGCAGGTGCTGGGCGCTCCTTGGGATTTGGGGATTTTGGGGATTTTGGGGTTTGAGATTTTGGGATTTTGGGGTCTATTTGGATTGGGATTTTGGGATTTTGGGGATTTTGGGGTTTTTTGGGGTGGCACCCACCCACGCTCTGTCCCCCGCAGGCCCCCAGCAGGCGCTGCGCGCGCTCCTTGGCGTCGCTGGGCAGGGACTCGTCCTTCATCAGCTCCGGGCACAGGCACAGCGCCGCCACCTGCCCGGGGACACCGCGGTGACACCGGGGACACGCGGGGACACCGGGGCCGTGGGGGCACCCCGGGGGTGGCGGCCGTGACCCCGCGGTGACCCCGGGGCCGCACCTGGCGCAGGAAGGTGATTGGCTGCTGGCCCATGGCGTGGGCGTCACCGATGTTGGCCTTGATCACCTCCGAGAAGGGCTTGGGGACACCCTGGGGACAAAGGGACAGCCATGAGGGGATGGCAATGGGGACACCCTGGGGACAAAGGGACAGGGATGAGGGGATGGCAATGGGGACAGCCTGGGGACAAAGGGACATCAATGAGGGGATGGCAATGGGGACACCCTGGGGACAAAGGGACAGGGATGAGGGGATGGCAATGGGGACAGCCTGGGGACAAAGGGACAGCAATGAGGGGACACCCTGGGGACAAAGGGACAGGGATGGGGACACCCTGGGGACAAAGGGACAGCGATGAGGGGACACTGGTGGGGACACCCCGGGACAAAGGGACAGCCATGAGGGGACACAGGTGGGGACACCCTGGGGACAGGGAGGAGGGGACGGTGGGGACACAGGTGGGGACAAAGGGACAGGGATGGGGATGGGGACAAGAGATGAGGGGACAGGGATGGGGGGACAGGGACAGGGGATGGGGATGGGGACACAGGATCAGAACAGGGACAAAGGGGACAGGGATGGGGACAGGAATGAGGGACAGGGACGGGGATGGGGACAAGGACGGGGACAGGGACAGGGGTGGGGACAAGGGACAGGGACAGGGGACAGGGATGGGGAGAACAGGAACAGGAACTGGGGACAGGGACAGCAGGGATGGGGATGGGGACAAGGGACACGAACAAGAATGGGGACAGGGACAGGGGACAGGAATGGGGACACCTGATGGGGACACCTGATGGGGACAGGGACAAAGGGGACATGGATGGGAATAGGAACAGGGACAAGGACAGGGACAAGGGACAGGAACGGGGACAGGGATGGGGACAGGGATGGGGACAGGGATGGGGACAGGGACGGGGACAGGGATGGGGACAGGGATGGGGACAGGGACAAGGACAGGGATGGGGACAGGGACAAGGACAGGAACGGGGACAGGGACAAGGACAGGGATGGGGACAGGGACAAGGACAGGAACGGGGACAGGGATGGGGACAGGGATGGGGACAGGGACAAGGACAGGAACGGGGACAGGGACAAGGACAGGGATGGGGACAGGGATGGGGACAAAACCAGGTCAGGGCTCCTGTCCCCACACAGGGCCACCCCCGCTGTCACCGCCAGGGCGGTGGCGCCACCACCCCCGTAATGTCCCCTGTCCTGGGAGTGGCCGCGGCCTCGGGGACATTGGGGACACTGGGGACATTGGGGACATTGGGGACACTGGGGACATTGGGGACATTGGGGACACGGGGCAGGGCGGCAGCGATGTCCCCACCCCCGCTCGGGCCGGACTTTGGCCACCGCGGACTCTGCCCCGATTGCGTCACCCGCAGTGTCACCTGCAGTGTCACCCGCAGTGTCACCCGTGTCACCCGTGTCACCTGCAGTGTCACCCGTGTCACCCGCGGTGTCCCCAGCTGACCCCGGCACCGCCCAGTGTCATCGGGGGAGGGGACACAGAGGGGACATTGGGGGACACTGGGGGACACTGAGAGGACATTGAGGGGACATTGGGGGACATTGGGGGACATTGAGGGGACATTGAGGGGACATTGAGGGGACACTGAGGGGACACTGAGGGGACATTGAGGGGACACTGAGGGGACACTGAGGGGACATTGGGGGACACTGAGGGGACACTGGGGAACACTGAGGGGACATTGAGGGGACATTGGGGGACATTGGGGGACATTGAGGGGACATTGAGGGGACATTGAGGGGACACTGAGGGGACACTGAGGGGACATTGAGGGGACATTGGGGGACACTGAGGGGACACTGGGGGGACATTGGGGGACACTGAGGGGACATTGAGGGGACACTGGGGGACATTGGGGGACATTGGGGGACACTGGGGGACACTGGGGGGACATTGGGGGACACGGGGGGGGGTGGGGACACCCTGGTTTAGGGGGGTCCCGGGATTTTGGGGGTGCCCTGAGGGTAACAAACGTTTTTTGGCGGGAAAATACTTCTTTTTGGGGGGGAAAAAATTCCTTTTTTTGGGGGGGGCATAAAACCCCTTTTTTTGGGGGAAAAATTCCATTTTTTGGGAAAAAAAATCCCATTTTTTGGGGAAAAAACTCCATTTTTGAAGGGAAAAAAGATCCCATTTTTGGGGGGATAAAAATTCCCTTTTTTGGGGGGGAAAAAAAATCTTTTTTGGGGGGGGGGAAATTCCTATTTTGGGGACAAAATCCCATTTTTGGGGGGAAAAATTCCTTTTTTTGGGAGGAAAAAATTCATTTTTTGGGATATAATCCCATTTTTTGGGGGGAAAACTCCATTTTTGGGGGGGGATAAAATCCCATTTTTTGAGGGAAAACTCCATTTTGGGGGGGGGATTTAATTCCATTTTTTGGGGGTGGACCCCCCATTTTTGGGGCGGGAGGGGCCAAGTTTGGGGTGCCCCATTTGGCGGGGGCGGGGGCAGGGAGGGAAACCCGGGATTGGGGGGTCCCGAATTTGGGGTTTGGGGGGGGGGGTCCCGAATTTGGGGGGTCCTGATTTTGGGGTTTGGGGGGTCCCGATTTTGGGATTTTTGGGGGTCCCGATTTTGGGGTTTGGGGGGTCCCGATTTTGGGGAGGGAGGGGGGTCCCGATTTTGGGGTTTGGAGGGTCCCGAATTTGGGGGGTCCCGATTTTGGGGTTTGGGAGGGTCCCGATTTTGGGGGGTGGGTCCCGATTTTGGGAGGGTCCCGATTTTGGGGTTGGAGGGTCCCGAATTTGGGGGGTCCCAATTTGGGGTTGGAAGATCCCGATTTTGGGGGGGTCCCGAATTTGGGGTTTAAGGGGGATCCCGATTTTGGGGTTTGAGGGATCCCGATTTTGGGGGGTGGGTCCCGATTTTGGGAGGTCCCGATTTGGGGTCGGGGCTCCCGAATTTGGGGTGGGGTCCCGATTTTGGGGTTGGGGGGTCCCGAATTTGGGGGGTCCCGATTTTGGCATTTGTGGGGGTCCCAATTTTGGGGTTGGCGGGTCCCGATTTTGGGGGGATCCCGATTTTGGGTTGGGGGGGTCCCGATTTTGGGATTTTTGAGGATCCCGATTTTGGGGTTTGGGAGGGTCCCGAATTTGGGGTTGGGGGGTCCCGATTTTGGGGAATTTTCTCCATTTTGGGGAGAATTCCCGGGTTTGGGAAGGAGGTCCCGGTTCTGGGGGGGTTATCCCGGTTTGGGGTCGGGATATCCCGGTTTTAGGGGGGGTTATCCCGGTTCTGGGGGGGTTATCCCGGTTTTAGGGGGGTTATCCCGGTTCTGGGGGGTTTATCCCGGTTCTGGGGGGATTATCCCGGTTCTGGGGGGTTATCCCGGTTCTGGGGGGTTATCCCGGTCCAGTGGGGTTATCCCGGTTTTGGGGGGCTTATCCCGGTTCCGGGGGGGTTATCCCGGTTTTAGGGGGGTTATCCCGGTTTTGGGTGGGATATCCCGGTCCAGTGGGGTTATCCCGGTTTTTGGGGGGTTATCCCGGTTTTAGGGGGGGTTATCCCGGTTTTGGGGGGGTTATCCCGGTCCAGTGGGGTTATCCCGGTTTTAGGGGGCTTATCCCGGTTCCGGGGGGGTTATCCCGGTTTTAGGGGGGGTTATCCCGGTTTTGGGGGGGTTATCCCGGTTCTGGGTGGGATATCCCGGTTCTGGGGGGGTTATCCCGGTTTGGGGTCGGGATATCCCGGTTCTGGGTGGGATATCCCGGTTTTGGGGGGTTATCCCGGTTTGGGGTCTGGATATCCCGGTCCAGTGGGGTTATCCCGGTTTGGGGTCGGGATATCCCGGTTCTGGGGGGATTATCCCGGTTCCGGGGGGGTTATCCCGGTTTAGGGGCGGGATCTCCCGGTCCCGGACTGGCTGCCCCCGTTCTTGGGGACATTTCCTGGTCCAGCACGGGCTGTCCCGGTTTTTGGGGGCATTTCCCGCTCCAGGACTGAGTGTCCCGGTTCTTGGGGACATTTCCCGGTCTAGGACTGAGTGTCCCGGTTTTTGGGGGCATTTCCCGCTCCCCTGTCCCGGTTTTTGGGGCATTTCCCGGTTTTTGGGGGCATTTCCCGCTCCCCTGTCCTGGTTTTTGGGGGCATTTCCCGGTTTTTGGGGCATTTCCCGCTCCCCTGTCCCCTTTTCCCGCTCCGCTCGCTCCCGTTCCCCGGGCTCCGGCCCCATTTCCCCCCCGCCTTGTCCCGCCCTGCTCGGGTTTTGCCCCGCTCGGTTTTTGCCCCTCTCCGCTCGGTTTTTGCCCCTCTCCGCTCGGGTTTTGCCGCAGCCCGCTCGGGTTCTGCCCCTCTCCGCTCAGGTTTTGCCCCTCTCCCCTCGGTTTTTGCCCCTCTCCGCTCGGGTTTTTCTCCGCTCGGGTTTTGCCCCTCTCCGCTCGGGTTTGCCCCTCTCCCCTCGGGTTTTGCCCCTCTCCGCTCCGGGTTTTGCCCCTCTCCGCTCGGGTTTTGCCGCAGCCCGCTCGGGTTTTGCCCCGTTCCGCTCGGGTTTTGCCCCGCTCCGCTCGGGTTTTTCTCCGCTCGGGTTTTGCCCCTCTCCGCTCGGGTTTGCCCCTCTCCCCTCGGCTTTTGCCCCAGCCCGCTCGAGTTTTTGCCCCGCTCGGGTTTTGCCCCCGCTCCCCTCGGGTTCTGCCCCTCTCCGCTCGGGTTTTGCCCCGCTCTGCTCGGATTTTGCCCCCTCGGCTTTTGCCCCTCTTCGCTCGGGTTTTGCCCTGCTCGGGCTTTGCCCCGCTCGGGTTTTGCCCCTCTCCCCTCGGCTTTTCCCCCTCTCCCCTCGGGTTTTGCCCCAGCCCGCTCCGGTTTTGCCCCGCTCGGGTTTTGCCCCTCTCCCCTCGGGTTCTGCCCCTCTCCGCTCGAGTTTTTGCCCCGCTCGGGTTTTTGCCCCGCTCGGGTTTTTATCCCGGGTAATTTTTGGGTACTTCTGGGCAGTTTTTTCCTTTTAGTCCCGGTACCTTGCGCAGCTCCTGCTCGATCTCCATGGCGCGGATGACGATGGGGCCGCGCACCGCGTACTCCACGCGCCGAACCGCGGGGTTCATGGACTCGGGGGTCAGCACCGGGCCCCGCCGCGCCCCCGCCGACCCCGCGGCCGCCGCCGCCGCCGCCGCCGCCATCGCCAGGAGCCTGCGGGGCCGCAGCGCCCTCAGCGCCCGCATCACCCCCGGCGACACCGCGGGACAGCCGCGACACCGCCCCCGGGACAGCGGGGAGGGACCGGGACAACTCGGGATAATCGCGACACCGCCCCCGGGGCAGCGGGGAGGGACCGGGACAAACCGGGACAATCGGGGAGGGACCAGGACAACCCGGGACAATCGCGACACCGCCCCCGGGGCAACGGGGAGGGAGCGGGACAACCCGGGACAATCGGGGAGGGACCGGGGGACAGCCCGGGATAATCGGGGAGGGACCGGGGGACAGCGGGACAATCGCGACACCGCCCCCGGGGCAACGGGGAGGTCCGGGGGACAGCGCGATAATCGGGGAGGGACCGGGACAAGCCGGGACAATCGCGACACCGCCCCCGGGACAACGGGGAGGGAGTGGGGGACAGCGGGACAATCGCGACAGCGCTCCCGGGGCAATGGGGAGGGATCGGAACAACCCGGGACAATCGCGACAGCGCTCCCGGGACAACGGCGAGGGACCGGGACAAGCCGGGACAATCGGGGAGGGACCGGGACAACCCGGGACAATCGCGACAGCGCCCCCGGGACAACGGGGAGGGACGGGATGGGGGCGACACCGCCCCGGCTCCCCCGGGGCCGCCCCCGGTAACCCCGAAAGTTCCCCCCGGGCGCTCCCTGGGCCGGGGCAGCGACGGCAACGGGCGGCAACGGCAACGGGCAAAGGGCAACGGGCACCGGGGCGGGACCGCGCACGGGACAGCGAGCGGCAACCGGCCCGGGGCGGCAACGGGCACCGGGGGCAATGGGCACGGGGCAACGGGCACCGGGGGCAATGGGTGCCGGGGGGGGGACAGCGGGGACAGCGGGGACAGCGGGGACAGCAGCGGAGCGGGGACAAACGGGGAAGGGACACGGAATGGGGACAAACAGGGAATGGGGACAAACAGGGAATGGGGACAAACAGGGAAGGGGGTGCCGGGAATGGGACACCGGGAACGGGAGTGGCACCGGGGAACGGGGACAAACAGGGATGGGGACGCCGGGAATGGGACACCGGGAATGGGGACAAACAGGGAAGGGGGTGCCGGGAATGGGACACCGGGATGGGGACACCGGGAACGGGAGTGGCACCGGCACCGGGGAACGGGGACAAACAGGGATGGGGACACCGGGAACGGGACACAGGGAATGGGAGTGGCACCGGCACCGGGCACGGCACAGGGAAGGGGACACCAGGACGGGGACACCGGAATGGGGACAAGCAGGGATGGGGACACCGGGAACGGGGCTGGGGACAGCTGGAATGAGGTGGCACCGGGAAGGGGACACCGGGAACGGGGACAAACAGGGAAGGGGACACCGGGAACGGGGGTGGCACCGGCACCAGCACCAGGGACAGATGGCACCGGGACCGGGCACGGGGATGGCACAGGGAAAGGGACACGGGAATGGGGACAAACAGGGATGGGACAAACAGGGATGGGACTGGCACCGGCACCGGGGACAGGTGGCACGGAGCTGGCACAGGGAAGGGACACTGGGAATGGGGACACCGGGAATGGGGACACTGGGAACGGGACTGGCACCGGGAATGGGACACCGGGAACGGGACTGGCACCAGGGACAGCTGGCACGGGGAGGGGACACCGGGATGGGGACAAACAGGGATGGGACATTGGGAACTGGACTGGCACCAGCACCGGGGACACCGGGATGGGGACACGGGGATGGGGACACGGGGATGGGGACACCGGGATGGGGACACCGGGAACGGGGCTGGCACCGGGAAGGGGACACTGGGACCGGGCACGTGGCACAGCAGGGACAGGGGTGGCACCGGGACAGGGACAGGGACACAGGGACAGGGACAGGGACACAGGGACAGGGACACAGGGACAGGAGTGGCACAGCAGGGACAGGGACAGGGGTGGCACCGGGACACAGGGACACAGGGACACAGGGACAGGGACACCGGGACAGGGACACAGGGACAGGGACACAGGGACAGGGGTGGCACCGGGACAGGGACACCGTGAGCGGGGGTGGCACCGGCAATGGGCACGTGGCAGCGGGGACAGCGGGGACAGCGGGGACAGCGGGGACAGAGGGCACGGGGACAGGGGTGGCACCGGCAATGGGCACGTGGCAGCGGGGACAGAGGGCACGGGGGTGGCACCGGGACACTGGGAAAGGGGTGGCACCGGCGACAACGGGCACAGGGCACGGTGGTGGCATGGGGGACACTGGGAAAGGGGTGGCACTGGTGACAGTGGGACAGGGGGTGGCACCGGGTAGGGGACAACTGGCACGGGGGTGGCACTGGTGACAACGGGCACAGGGCACGGGGGTGGCACTGGGGACACTGGGAAAGGGGTGGCACTGGTGACAGTGGGACAGGGGGTGGCACCGAGAAGGGGACAACTGGCACGGGGGTGGCACAGGTGACAACGGGCACCGGGCAGGGGACAGCGGGACAGGGGGTGGCACTGGTGACAACGGGCACAGGGAATGGGGGTGGCACCGGGGACAGTGGGACAGGTGGTGGCACGGGGCAGGGGACAGCGGGACAGGGGGTGGCACCAGGAAGGGGACAACTGGCACGGGGGTGGCACTGGTGACAACGGGCACCGGGCACTGGTGACAGCGGGACAGGGGTGGCACCGGGCACGGGGGTGACACAGGTGACAACGGGCACCGGGCACTGGTGACAGTGGGACGGGGGTGGCACCGGGCACGGGGGTGGCACAGGTGACAACGGGCACCGGGCACTGGTGACAGTGGCACGGGGGTGGCACCGGGCCAGCGCCACCGCCCGGGTTGGGGACACGAGGGTGGCGAGGGGGGGGGGGGGATGCGGGAATTTGGGGACCCCAGACCCCCCCCCCCCCCCGGTCCCCAATGTCCCCAAATTGTCCCCAATTGTCCCCAATTCCCCGCTCACATCGCCCCCCAGCGGCTCCAACCGCCGCGCCCGCGCTGGCCACGCCCCCCCGCCAGCTGTCAATCAGGGGATGCCACGCCCCACTCGGAGCTGATTGGATGAGGGCGAAGGGGGCGTGGCCGGGAGAGTCCAAAATGCGGCGGGGGGGCGGGGGGGGGGGGAACCGCGCTCCCCACCCCCTTTTTTGGGGGGTCCGGATGGATTCGCCCGTTTGGGATCCAATGGGGGACCCCAAAGCGAACCCCAAAATTCGGGATTCCACAAAACCAAAAAATCAGGGACCCCATAGAGACCCCCCAAATTTAGGGGACCCCACAGAACCCCCAAAATTAGGGGACCCTATAGACCACCCCCAAAATTAGGGACCCCATAGACCCCCCCCAAAATTAGGGGACCCCATAGACCCCCCCCAAAATTAGGGGACCCCATAGACCACCCCCAAATTTAGGGATCCTATGGACCCCATAATTGGGGGTCCCTACAGACCCCCCCCAAAATTAAGGGACCTCATAGACCCCACCCCATTTGGGACCCGATAAATCCCATTTTCCCCCAAAATTCCCCATTTAGGATCCCCCAAAATGAGAAAACCCCAAACCCCATTTTCCCCAAATTCCCCGATTTAGGATCTCCCAAATTCCCCCATTTAGGATCCCCCAAACCCCATTTTCCCCCCAAAATGAGAAAACCCCAAACCCCATAAATTTTCCTGTAAATTCCTCATTTAGGATCCCCTAAAATGACAAAACCCCAAACCCAATTTCCCCCCCAAATTCCCCATTTAGGATCCCCCAAATCGAGAAAACCCCAAACCCCATTTTCCCCAAATTCCCCTATTTAGGATCCCCCAAATTCCCCCATTTCCACCCCAAATTCCCCATTTAGGATCCCCCAAATTCCCCCATTTCCACCCCAAATTCCCCATTTAGGATCCCCCAAATTCCCCATTTCCCCCCCAATTTCCCTATTTAGGATCCCCCAATTTCCCTATTTAGGATCCCCCAAATTTCCCCATTTCCCCCCCAAATTCCCCTTTTAGGATCCCCCAAATTCTCCATTTAGGACCCCCCAAATTCCCCCAAATTCCCCATTTAGGATTCCCCAAATTCCCCCAAATTCCCCATTTAGGATCCCCCAAATTCCCAATTTAGGATCCCCCAAATTCCCCCCAAATTCCCCATTTAGGATCCCCCAATTTCCACCCCAAATTCCCCATTTAGGATCCCCCAATTTCTCCCCCAAATTCCCCATTTAGGACCCCCCAAATTCGCCCAAATTCCCCTTTTAGGATCCCCCAAATTCCCCCATTTCCCCTCCAAATTCCCCATTTAGGACCCCCCAAATTCCCCCATTTTCCCCCCAAATTCCCCTTTTAGGATCCCCCAAATTCCCCCATTTCCACCCTAAATTCCCCCATTTAGGATCCCCCAAATTCCCCCAAATTCCCCATTTCCCCCCCAAATTCCCCATTTAGGATCCCCCCAAATTCCCCATTTAGGATCCCCCAAATTCCCCCATTTTCCCCCATTTAGGATCCCCCAAATTCCCCCATTTCCCCCCCAAATTCCCCTTTTAGGATCTCCCAAATTTCCCCATTTAGGATCCCCCAAATTCCCCCAAATTCCCCATTTAGGATCCCCCCAAATTCCCCATTTAGGATCCCCCAAATTCCCCCATTTTCCCCCATTTAGGATCCCCCAAATTCCCCCATTTCCCCCCCAAATTCCCCTTTTAGGATCTCCCAAATTCCCCCATTTAGGATCCCCCAAATTCCCCCAAATTCCCCATTTAGGATCCCCCAAATTCCCCATTTAGGATCCCCCAAATTCCCCCCAAATTCCCCATTTAGGATCCCCCAAATTCCCCCAAATTCCCCATTTAGGATCCCCCAAATTCCCCATTTAGGATCCCCCAAATTCCCCCCAAATTCCCCATTTAGGATCCCCCCCAAATTCCCCCATTTCCCCCCCAAATTCCCCATTTAGGATCCCCCAAATTCCCCTTTTAGGATCCCCCAAATTCCCCATTTCCACCCCAAATTCCCCATTTAGGATCCCCAAATTCCCCCAAATTCCCCATTTAGATCCCCCCAAATTTCCCCATTTCCCCCCCAAATTCCCCATTTAGGACCCCCCAAATTCCCCCCAAATTCCCCATTTAGGATCCCCCCAAATTCCCCCATTTCCACCCCAAATTCCCCATTTAGGATCCCCCAAATTCCCCATTTAGGATCCCCCAAATTCCCCCAAATTCCACATTTCCACCCCAAATTCCCCATTTAGGATCCCCCAATTTCCCCAATTCCCCATTTAGGATCCCCCAATTTCCCCATTTAGGATCCCCCAAATTCCCCCCAAATTTCCCCATTTCCCCCCAAATTCCCCATTTAGGATCCCCCCAAATTCCCCATTTAGGATCCTCCAAATTCCCCCCAATTTCCCCATTTAAGATCCCCCAAATTCCCCATTTAGGATCCCCCCAAATTCCCCCATTTCCCCCCCAAATTCCCCATTTAGGATCCCCCAAATTCCCCATTTCCCCCCAATTTCCCTATTTAGGATCCCCCAATTTCCCCATTTAGGATCCCCCAAATTCCCCATTTCCCCCCCAAATTCCCCCATTTAGGATCCCCCAAATTCCCCCAAATTCCCCTTTTAGGATCCCCCAAATTTCCCCATTTCCACCCCAAATTCCCCATTTAGGATCCCCCAAATTTCCCCAAATTCCACATTTAGGATCCCCCAAATTCCCCATTTCCACCCCAAATTCCCCATTTAGGATCCCCAAATTCCCCATTTAGGATCCCCCAAATTCCCCATTTAGGATCCCCCAAATTCCCCATTTAGGATCCCCTAAAACGACAAAACCCCAAACCTCATTTCCCCCAAATTCCCCCATTTAGGATCCCCCCAAATTTCCCCAAATTCTCCATTTAGGATCCCCCAAATTCCCCCAAATTTCCCCATTTAGGATCCCCCAAATTCCCCATTTAGGATCCCCCAAATTCTCCCCCAAATTCCCCATTTAGGATCCCCCAAATTCCCCTTTTAGGATCCCCCAAATTCTCCCCGGGCCCCTTTTAGGGCCGCCCCACCCTTTCCCAACCCCCGCCCCTTATCAGCCCCTTCCAGCACCCCAAAAAAACCCCAAAAAAACCCCAAAAAGGCCCCGCCCCTTCCCCTATAACCGCCCCCTTTCCCGGGGCTTTTTTGGGGTTTTTTGGGGTTTTTTTGGGTTTTTTGGGGCTTTTTTGGGGTCACCCCACGAGCTCTGACCTTTCCCTGCAGCTGCCGCGGCCCGAAATAGGATCGGGACCGGGGGGGGAGGGGAGGATTTGGGATTTTGGGGTGCCCCGCCCCCATAAAGGGCCACCCCAAAAACAAAAAACACCCAAAAAAAGCCCAAAAAAACCCCCAAAAAATCTCCCAAAAAACCCCCCAAAACCCCCAAAAAACCCCAAAAACCCCCCAAAAAACCCAAAAAAACCCCCAAAAAACTCCAAAACCCCCCCAAATTTTAGGGGTGGATTTGGGATTTTGGGGGTGCCCCGCCCCCATAAAGGGCCACCCCAAAAACAAAAAAACCCTAAAAAAGCCAAAAAAAACAAACCCCAAAAAACCCCAAAAAACCCCCAAAAAGCCCCACAAAAACCCCCCAAAACCCCCCAAATTTTAGGGTTGAATTTGGGATTTTGGGGGTGCCCCGCCCCCATAAAGGGCCACCCCAAAACCAAAAAAAACCTAAAAAAAGCCCCAAAAAAACCCCCAAAAAACCCCAAAAACCCCCAAATTTTAGGGGTGGATTTGTGGTTTTTGGGGGGTTCCTAAAAGGGATTTGGGGTTTTTATTTTGGGGTTGGGGGGGGGGGGATCCTAAAAGTTCCCAGTGGGGTTTGGGGGGGATCCTAAAATCCCCCAAAAAAGGATTTGGGGGGTCCTAAAATGTTTCCTGTGGGATTTGGGGTCCCTAAAAGTTCCCAGTGGGATTTAGGGGTCCCCAAGACCCCAAATATGAATTTGGGGGTCCCCAAAACTTCTCTGTAGGATTTGGGGGATCCCAAAACCCCAAATGAGGTTTTGGGGGGTCCCAAAAATTCCCAGTGTGGGATTTGGGATCCCAAAACCACAAATGTGGATTTGGGATCCCCAAAATTTCCCTGTAGGATTTTGGGCATCCCAAAACCCCAAATGTGGATTTGGGGGATCCCCAATCTTCCCTATAGGATTTAGGGGATCCCCAAAACCCCAAATCCAATTTTGGGGTCCCTGTCCCGTCCCCCACACCCCAAATGTGACTTTTGGGGTCTCCCATCCCCACCCCACACTTCGGGGTCCCCCAACACCATTTTGGGGCCATTTCCCATTTTAAAAAACCCCCAAAACTCCAAAAAGCCCAAATGTGGATTTGGGATCCCAATTACCCAAATATGGATCTGGGGGTTCCCAAAACCCCAAATGTGAATTTAGGGGATCCTAAAACTTCCCTGTAGGATTTAGGGTTTCCCAAAACCCCAAATGCGGATTTAGGGCACCCCAAATCCAATTTTGGGGTCCCTGTCCCATCCCCCCCTGGCCCCCGCACCCCAAATGTGACTTTTGGGGTCTCCCATCCCCAACCCAATTTTGGGGCCATTTCCCATTTTAAAACCCCAAAAACCCCAAAAAACCAAAAACCCCAAAATAACAAAACCCCAAAAACCCCAAAAACCCCAAAATAACAAAACCCCCAAAACCCCAAAAACCCCAAAATAACCAAACCACGCCGACACCGCTGCTGCGACCCCAAAAGCCCCAAATGTGGATTTGGGATCCCAAAACCCCAAATGTGGAATTTGGGGGGTCCTAAAAACCCCATATAGGATTTGGGGGATCCTAAAACTTTCCTATAGGGTTTAGGGGTTCCCAAACCCCAAATGTGGATTTAGGGGTTCCCAAAACGTCCCTGTAGGATTTAGGGCACCCCAAAACCCCAAATGTGGATTTGGGATCCCAAACCCCCAAATGTGGAATTTGGGGGGTCCTAAAAACCCCAAATGTGGATTTAGGGGATCCTAAAACTTCCCTGTAGGATTTAGGGGACCCCAAAACGCCAAATATGGATTTAGGGGTTCCTAAAACCCCATATAGGATTTGGGGGATCCTAAAACTTCCCTGTAGGATTTAGGGGTTTCCAAAGCCCAAATGTGGATTTAGGGGACCCCAAAACCCCAACGTGGATTTAGGGGATCCCAAATCTTCCCTATAGGATTTAGAGGATCCGAAAACCCCAAATGTGAATTTAGGGGATCCCAAAATTTCCCTGTAGGATTTAGGGGATCCCAAAACCCCAAATATGGATCTGGGGACCCCAAATCTTCCCTATAGAATTTAGAGGATCCCAAAACCCCAAATGTGAATTTAGGGGATCCTAAAACTTCCCTGTAGGATTTAGGGGTTCCCAAAATCCCAAATGTGGATTTGGGGTTCCCTGTAGGATTTGGGGGATCCCAAAACCCCAAATCCAATTTTGGGGTCCCTGTCCCGTCCCCCCCACCTCAAATATGACTTTTGGGGTCTCCCATCCCCAACCCAATTTTGGGGCCATTTCCCATTTAAAAAACCCCAAAAACCCCAAAAACCCCAAAATAACCAAACCCCAAAATAAATCCACGCTGACACCGCTGCTGCTGCCACCTCCTCGCATTTGTTCCTCGTCCCCAAACGCTCGGGGACACAAAAAGGGACACAAAAAGGGACCCAAAAAGTCCCTTTTGGGGACACCGCGCGCACACAAAGGGACAACGGGGGCGACCCCAAAGGTTTCGGGGTGACCCCAAAAGCCCCAAAAGGCCCCAAATCCGCGCTCACAGGAGGCGGCAGCAGCGCCGCTGCTCCCGCCCGGGGCCCTGCGGGGCCCTCAGCCGCAGCAGGGGCGGCTCCCCGGGGCTGTCCCCAATGTCCCCAATGTCCCCAAGGGTGTCCCCAATGTCCCCAAGGGTGTCCCCAATGTCCCCGAGGGGGTTTTTGGGGGGGTTTTTTGGGGGGTTTTTGGGGTGGCTCTTTGGGGTTTTGGCGGCCGCTCGGAGCCGCTTGAGGTCGGCCAAGGTGTGGGGGTGGCCGCGGTCACCCGAGGGCGCCGGGGGACAGCGAGGGGACCCTGGGGACAGCGGGGACACGGCGGCGCCGTTGGGCTGGGGGCACGGCGAGGGTGGCACCGAGGACGGGTCCTGAGGGGACAAAGAAAAGGGGACAGGTGACAATGGGGACAATGGGGACAATGGGGACGATGGGGACAATGGGGACACTCGGGGTCTGTCCCCAGCGGTGTCACCGTTGTCCCCTCCCCGGTGTCACCCTGAGCACGAGTGTCGTCCCCGCTGGTGTCACCGAGCCACTGGTGTCACCCCATGTTGTCCCCAAGGTGCCTCACCCTGATGTCCCTCCGATGTCCCCAACCTCCACAATGTCCCCTCCACAATGTCCTCAATGTCCCCCACCCCCAATGTCCCCCCAAATTGTCCCCAAGGTCCCCCAATGTCCCCAACCCCCCGCCAATGTCCCACCCCAAATCGTCCCCAATGTCCTCAAGGTCCCCCAGTGTCCCCAAGGTCCTCAACCCTCAATGTCCCCAAGGTCCCAAGTTGTCCCCAAGGTCCCAAGTTGTCCCCAAGGTCCCTCACCCCCAAGGTCCCCCAATGTCCCCAAGGTCCCTCACCCCCAATGTCCCCCCCAATGTCCCCAAGGCCCCACGATGTCCCCAAGGTCCCCTCACATTGTCCCCAATGTCCCCCGCAAGGTCCCCAAGGTCCCTCACCCTCAATGTCCCTCAATGTCCCCAGGGTCCTCAACCCTCATTGTCCCCAAGGTCCCCTCACATTGTCCCCAGTGTCCCCAAGGTCCCCCAATGTCCCCAAGGTCCCTCACCCCAAATGTCCCCCCCAAGGTCCTCAACCCTCAATGTCCCCAAGGCCCCATGATGTCCCCAAGGTCCCCTCACATTGTCCCCAGTGTCCCCAGTGTCCCATGTTGTCCCCAGGTCCCTCACCCCCAATGTCCCGCCCAATGTCCCCAAGGTCCTCAACCCTCAATGTCCCCCAATGTCCCCAAGGTCCCTCACCCCCAATGACCCCCAATGTCCCCAATGTTCTCAACCCTCAATGTCCCCCAATGTCCCCACCCCCCCCAATGTCCCCTCCACATTGTCCCCAATGTCCTCAAGGTCCCCCAATGTCCCCAAGGACCCTCACCCCCAATGTCCCCAATGACCCCCAATGTCCCTCACCCCCAATGTCCCCCCATGTCCCCCAGTGTCCCCAAGATCCTCAACCCTCAATGTCCCCAAGGCCCCAGGATGTCCCCAAGGTCCCTCACCCCCAATGTCCCCCCCAAGGTCCCCAAGGTCCCCTCACATTGTCCCCAGTGTCCCCCCCATGTTGTCCCCAGTGTCCCCCCCATGTTGTCCCCAAGGTCCCACACTCACAATGTCCCCAAGGTCCCCTCACATTGTCCCTGCTGTCCCCAGTGTCCCACGTTGTCCCCAAGGTCCTCAACCCTCGTTGTCCCCAAGGCCCCCTCACATTGTCCCCAATGTCCCCCAAGGTCCCCAAGGTCCCCAAGGTCCTCAACCCTCAAGGTCCCCAAGTCCCCACATTGTCCCCAAGGTCCCCTCACATTGTCCCCAGTGTCCCCAGTGTCCCCCATGTTGTCCCCAAGGTCCCTCACCCCCAGTGTCCCTGATGTCCCCAGTGTCCCTCACACCAGTGTCCCCCCCAATGTCCCCAACTCCCCAACGTCCACCCCATGTTGTCCCCAAGGTCCCCCATTGTCCCCAAGGTCCCTCACCCCCACATTGTCCCCAAGGTCCCTCACCCTAATGTCCCTCCACGTTGTCCTCACGTTGTCCCCAAGGTCCTGTGTTGTCCCCAATGTCCCCAGTGTCCATCACCCCCAATAAACTCAATGTCCCTCATCCCTGAGGTGTCCCCAGTGTCCCCAAGGTGTCCCCAGTGTCCCCAATGTCTCCAGGTCCTTCACTCCTGATGTCCCCGATGTCCCCGCTGTCCCCAATGTCCTTCACTCCTGATGTCCCCAATGTCCCCGCTGTCCCCGATGTCCCCGCTGTCCCCGATGTCCCCGCTGTCCCTCACCCCAGTCCCGCCCCCTTGGCCGTGCCCTCGGTGGTGGCAGTGGTGGTGGCCCTGTCCTCACCCTCGCTGTCCCTGATGTCCCCAATGTCCTTAACCCCCGATGTCCCCGATGTCCCCAATGTCCCCGGTGTCCCTCACCCCCAATGTTCTTACACCCAACGTGTCCCCAATGTCCCCTGATGTCCCCAACGTCCCCGATGTCCCCAATGTCCCCAATCTCCCAAGGTCCCCAATGTCCCCAACATCCCCAATCCCCCAACATCCCGAATGTCCCTGATGTCCCCAATGTCTCCACTGTCCCTCACCCCTGAGGTGTCCCCAATGTCCCAAATGTCCTTGATGTCCCTCACGTCCCCAATGTCCCCGATGTCCCTTATCCCCGACATCCCTGACATCGCCAGTGTCCCCAATCCCCCAATGTCCTCAATGTCTCCAATGTCCCCCACCCCTGAGGTTTCCCCAATGTCCCCAATGTCCCTGACGTCCCCAGTGTCCCCAATCCCCCAATGTCCCCAGTGTCTCCCGTGTCTCTCACCCCTGAGGTGTCCCCAATGTCCTGAATGTCCCTGATGTACCCAATGTCCCTTATCCCCAACGTCCCCAATGCCCTCAATATCTCCAGTGTCCTCAAGGTCCCCAATGTCCCTCACCCCTGAGGTGTCCCCAATGTCCCTTATCCCTGACGTCCCCAATGTCCCCAATGTCCCTGATGTCCCCAATGTCTCCAATGTCCCTCACCCCTGAGGTGTCCCCGATGTCCCCACTGTCCCCTCTGATGTCCCCTTCTGTCCCTCACCCCAGCCCCTCCGCAGGCCGCTGCCAGTGGTGGCCGTGTCTCGCTGGCCGTGCCCTCAGTGGTGACAGTGGTGACAGTGGTGGCGGTGGCCCTGTCCTCATCCTTGCTGTCCCTGAGGTGTCCCCAATGTCTTTCACCCCCAACATCCCCAATGTCCCCAGTGTCTCCAATGTCCCCTGATGTCTACGATGCCCCCAGTCCCCAATAGCCCCAATGCCCTCAATGTCTCCCAATGTCCCCCAACGTCCCTGATGTCCCCAATGTCCCCAGTGTCTCCAATGTCCCCTGATGTCCTTGATGTCCCCACTATGTCCAGTGTCCCCAATGTCCCTGATGTCTACAATGTCCCCAATCCCCAATGACCCCAATGTCCTTGATGTCCCCAATAGCCCCAATGCCCTCAATGTCCCCCAACGTCCCTGATGTCCCCAATGTCCCTGATGTCCCCAATGTCTCCAGTGTCCCTCACCCCTGAGGTGTCCCCGATGTCCCTGATATCCCCAACGTCCCTTATCCCCAACGTCCCCAATCCCCCAATGTCCCTGATGTCCCCAATGTCCCTGATGTCCTCAATGTCCCTGATGTCCCCAATGTCTCCAGTGTCCCTCACCCCTGAGGTGTCCCCGACGTCCCCAATCCCTCAATGTCCCTGATGTCCCCAATGTCCCTGATATCCCCAATGTCCCTTATCCCCAACATCCCCAATCCCCCGATGTCCCCCCTGTCCCCTCTGATGTCCCCTCTGTCCCTCACCCCAGCCCCTCCACAGGCCGCTGCCAGTGGTGGCCGTGTCTCGCTGGCCGTGCCCTCAGCGGTGACAGTGACAGAGGTGACAGTGGCAGCAGTGGTGGCAGTGGCGGTGGTGGCCCTGTCCTCGTCCTCACTGTCCCCAGGGTGTCCCCAATGTCCTTCACCCCCAACATCCCAAATGTCCTCAATGTCCCTGATGTCTCCAGTGTCCCTCGTCCCTGAGGTGTCCCCCATGTCCCCGATGTCCCTGATGTACCCAATGTCCCTTATCCCTGACGTCCCCAGTGTCCCCAGTGTCCCCAATCCCCCAACATCCCCAATATCCCCAATGTCCTCAATGTCCCCAATGTCTCCAGTGTCCATCACCCCTGAGGTGTCCCCAATGTCCTCAATGTCCCTTATCCCCGACATCCCAACATCCCCAGTGTCCCCAATCCCCCCATGTCTCCAATGTCCCCAAAGTCTCCAATATCCCTCACCTCTGAGGTGTCCCCAATGTCCTTGATGTCCCCAATGTCTCCAGTGTCCCTCACCCCTGAGGTGTCCCCAATGTCCCAAATGTCCCTTGTCCCCGACATCCCCAAGGTCCCCCAGTGTCCCCGATCCCCCAATGTCACCAATGTCCCTTATGTCTCCAATGTCCCCGATGTCTCCAATATCCCTCACCCCTGATGTGTCCCCAAAGTCCCCGATGTCCCCAATGTCCCCGATGTCCCTCAACCCCCCCTCTGTCCCCTCTGATGTCCCCTCTGTCCCTCACCCCAGCCCCTCCACCGGCCGGTGCCAGCGGTGGCCGTGTCTCGCTGGCCGTGCCCTCAGTGGTGACAGAGGTGACAGTGACAGCAGTGGTGGCAGTGGTGGCCCTGTCCTCGTCCTCACTGTCCCCAGGGTGTCCCCAATGTCCTTCACCCCCAACATCCCTGATGTCCCCAATGTCCCCAATATCCCCGATGTCCCCCAACGTCCCTGATGTCCCCAATAGCCCCAATGTCCCCCATGTCCCTGATGTCTACAATGTCCCCAATCCCCCAATGTCCTTGATGTCCCCAATAGCCCCAATGTCCCCAATGTCCTCAATGTCCCTGATATCCCCAATGTCCCCCAATGTCCCTGATGTCCCCAATAGCCCCAATGTCCCTGATGTCTCCCAACATTCCTGATGTCCCCAATTCCCCTGATGTCCTCAATGTCTCCAGTGTCCCTCACCCCTGAGGTGTCCCCACTGTCCCCTCTGATGTCCCCTCTGTCCCTCACCCCAGCCCCTCCGCAGGCCGGTGCCAGCGGTGGCCGTGTCTCGGTGCCCTCGGCGGTGACAGAGGTGACAGTGGCAGTGGTGGCAGTGGTGGTGGCCCTGTCCTCGTCCTCGCTGTCCCCGGGGTGTCCCCAGACGATGGCCTCGCGCTGCAGCTCCCGGCGGTAGCGGCTGGAGCGCTCCGAGAGGCTGGCGCGGCGAACCACCTTCCTGCCATGGGGATTGTGTGGGGTTTGTGTGGGGTTTGTGTGGGGTTTGTGTGGGGTTTGTGGGGTTTGTGTGGGGTTTATGGGGGTTTTGTGGGGTTTGTGTGGGGTTTTGTGAAGTTTTGTGGGGATTATGTGGGATTTTATGGGGTTTTATGGGGTTTGTGTGGGGTTTGTGTGGGGTTTTTATGGGGTTTGGGGGGTTTTGTGTGGGGTTTTTGGGGTTTATGGAGTTTGTGTGGGGTTTTTGGGGGATTTGTGGGGTTTATGGGGTTTGTGTGGGGTTTTTATGGGGGTTTTGTGGGGTTTGTGTGGGGTTTTTGGGGGAATTTGTGGGGTTTATGGGGTTTGTGTGGGGTTGGTGTGGGGTTTTTATGGGGGTTTTGTGGGGTTTGTGGGGTTTATGGGGGTTTCTGTGGGGTTTGTGGGGTTTATGGGGGGTTTTATGGGGTTTATGGGGGGTTTGTGTGGGGTTTGGTGGGGTTTCTGGGGGGTGTGTGGGGTTTGTGTGGGGTTTTGTGGGGTTTGTCTGGGGTTTGTGTGGGGTTTTATGGGGGATTTGTGGGGTTTGTGTGGGGTTTGTGTCGGGTTTTGGGGGCGATTTGTGGGGTTTGTGGGGTTTGTGTGGGGTTTGTGTGGGGTTTGTGTGGGGTTTGTGGGGTTTGTGTGGGGTTTGTGTGGGGTTTTGTGTGGGGTTTGTGGGGTTTGTGTGGGGTTTGTGTGGGGTTTTATGGGGGGTTTGTGGGGTTTGTGTGGAGTTTTGTGGGGTTTTGTGGGGTTTGTGTGGGGTTTATGGGGTTTTGTGAAGTTTTGTGGGGTTTATGGTTTTTTTTGTGGGGTTTGTGTGGGGTTTGTGTTGGGTTTGGGGGGGATTTGTGGGGTTTGTGTGGGGTTTGTGTGGGGTTTGTGCGGGGTTTGTGTGGGGTTTGTGTGGGGTTTGTGTGGGGTTTTTGGGGTTTATGGGGTTTGTGTGGGGGTTTATGGGGGTTTTGTGGGGTTTGTGTGGGGTTTTGTGAAGTTTTGTGGGGATTATGTGGGATTTTATGGGGTTTGTGTGGGTTTGTGTGGGGTTTGTGTGGGGTTTTGGGGGGGATTTGTGGGGTTTGTGGGGTTTGTGTGGGGTTTGTGGGGTTTTTGTGGGGTTTGTGTGGGGTTTGTGTGGGGTTTTGTGGGGTTTGTGTGGGGTTTTGTGGGGTTTTTATGGGGTTTGTGGGGTTTGTGTGGGGTTTGTGTGGGGTTTGTGGGGTTTATGGGGGTTTGTGTGGGGTTTGTGTCGGGTTTTGGGGGCGATTTGTGGGGTTTGTGGGGTTTGTGTGGGGTTTGTGTGGGGTTTGTGGGGTTTTGTGGGGTTTTGTGGGGTTTGTGTGGGGTTTGTGTGGGGTTTTTATGGGGTTTGTGTGGGGTTTGTGTGGGGTTTGTGTGGGGTTTTTATGGGGTTTGTGGGGTTTGTGTGGGGTTTTGTGAAGTTTTGTGGGGATTATGTGGGATTTTATGGGGTTTTATGGGGTTTGTGTGGGGTTTGTGTGGGGTTTTATGGGGTTTATGGGGTTTGTGTGGGGTTTTTGGGGGGATTTGTGGGGTTTATGGGGTTTGTGTGGGGTTTGTGGGGTTTTGTGGGGTTTATGGGGTTTGTGTGGGGTTTTTGGGGGGATTTGTGGGGTTTATGGGGTTTGTGTGGGGTTTGTGGGGTTTTGTGGGGTTTGTGGGGTTTGTGTGGGGTTTTTATGGGGGTTTGTGGGGTTTATGGGGTTTTTGTGGGTTTTTGTGGGGTTTGTGTGGGGTTTGTGCGGGGTTTGTGTGGGGTTTGTGCGGGGTTTGTGTGGGGTTTGTGTGGGGTTTGTGTGGGGTTTTTGGGGTTTATGGGGTTTGTGTGGGGATTATGTGGGATTTTATGGGGTTTGTGTGGGGTTTGTGTGGGGCTTGTGTGGGGTTTTTATGGGGTTTGGGGGGTTTTGTGTGGGGATTTGTGGGGGTTTTGGGGTTTGTGTGGGGTTTTGTGGGGTTTGTGTGGGGCTTGTGTGGGGTTTTGGGGGGGATTTGTGGGGTTTGTGTGGGGTTTGTCTGGGGTTTGTGTGGGGTTTGTGTGGGGTTTGTGGGGTTTATGGGGTTTGTGTGGGGTTTTTGGGGGGATTTGTGGGGTTTATGGGGTTTGTGTGGGGTTTGTGGGGTTTTGTGGGGTTTGTGTGGGGTTTGTATGGGGTTTGTGCGGGGTTTGTGTGGGGTTTGTGTGGGGTTTTGGGGGGGCTTTTGTGGGGTTTAGAAGATTTAGGGCATTTGGGGTTGATGGGGGTTGATGGGGTGTTTGTGGGGTTTACGGGGTTTTGGTGGGATTTGTGTGGGGTATGGGGTTTACGGGAATTCAGGATTGCAAGGGATTGGGGTTTTGTGGGGTTTGTGTGGGGTTTGTGTGGGGTTTGTGTGGGGTTTGTGTCGGGTTTTGGGGGGGATTTGTGGGGTTTGTGTGGGGTTTGTGTGGGGTTTATGGGGTTTTGTGAAGTTTTGTGGGGTTTATGGTTTTTTTTTGTGGGGTTTGTGTGGGGTTTGTGTTGGGTTTGGGGGGGATTTGTGGGGTTTGTGGGGTTTATGTGGGGTTTGTGTGGGGTTTGTGTGGGGTTTTTATGGGGGTTTTGAGGGGTTTGTGTGGGGTTTGTGGGGTTTATGGGGTTTGTGTGGGGTTTTTGGGGGATTTGTGGGGTTTATGGGGTTTGTGTGGGGTTTGTGGGGTTTTGTGGGGTTTTGTGGGTTTGTGTGGGGTTTTATGGGGGTTTGTGGGGTTTATGGGGTTTTGTGGGTTTGTGCGGGGTTTGTGTGGGGTTTGTGTGGGGTTTGTGTGGGGTTTTTGGGGTTTATGGGGTTTGTGTGGGGTTTATGGGGGTTTTGTGGGGTTTGTGTGGGGTTTTGTGAAGTTTTGTGGGGATTATGTGGGATTTTATGGGGTTTTATGGGTTTGTGTGGGGTTTGTGTGGGGCTTGTGTGGGGTTTTTATGGGGTTTGGGGGGTTTTGTGTGGGGATTTGTGGGGTTTTGGGTTTGTGTGGGTTTTTGGGGGATTTGTGGGTTTATGGGGTTGTGTGGGGTTTTATGGGGGTTTTGTGGGGCTTGTGTGGGGTTTGGGGGGGATTTGTGGGGTTTGTGGGGGGTGGGGGGGGGGGGGGGGGGGGGGGGGGGGGGGGGGGGGGGGGGGGGTGTGGGGTTTATGGGGGGTTTTGTGGGGTGTAGAAGATTTAGGGCATTTGGGGTTGATGGGGGTTTGTGGGGTTTTTGTGGGGTTTATGGGGTTCTGTGGGGTTTTGGGGGTATGGGGTTTATGGGAATTCAGGATTGCAAGGGATTGGGGTTTTGTGGGGTTTGTGTGGGGTTTGTGTGGGGTTTGTATGGGGTTTGTGTCGGGTTTTGGGGGGGATTTGTGGGGTTTGTGTGGGGTTTTTATGGGGTTTGTGGGGGGTTTTTATGGGGGTTTTGAGGGGTTTGTGGGGTTTGTGTGGGGTTTGTGTGGGGTTTTTATGGGGCTTTTGAGGGGTTTGTGTGGGGTTTGTGGGGTTTATGGGGTTTGTGTGGGGTTTTTGTGGGGTTTTTGTGGGGTTTAGAAGATTTAGGACATTTGGGGTTTCTGGGGGTTGATGGGGGTGTTTGTGTGGGGTTTGTGTGGGGTTTGTGTGGGGTTTGTGGGGTTTTGTGGGGTTTGTGTGGGGTTTTTATGGGGTTTGTGGGGGGTTTTGTGTGGTTTTATTGGATTTAGGGGTTTTTGTGGGGTTTTGGGGGGTTTTTGTGGGGTTTATGGGTTTTTTGTGGGGTTTAGAAGATTTAGGGCATTTGGAGTTTATGGGGTTTTTGTGGGGTTTTTGTGTGGGGTTTTGTGGGATTTAGGGGTGCCTTGTGGGGTTTTTGTGGGGTATGGGGTTTATGGGAATTCAGCATTACAGGGGATCGGGGTTTATGGGGTTTTTGTGGGGTTTGTGTGGGGTTTAGAAGATTTAGGGCATTTGGGGTTTATGGGTTTTGTGGGGTTTATGGGGGTTTATGGGGTTTTGTGAAGTTTTGTGGGGTTTACGGTTTTTTTTTGTGCGGTTTTGTGGGGTTTTATGGGATTTAGGGTTTTTTTGGGGGGTTTTGTGGGGTTTTGTGGGGTATGGGGTTTATGGGAATTCAGGATTGCAAGGGATTGGGGTTTATGGGGTATTATGGGGTTTTTGTGGGGTTTTATGAGGTTTAGAAGATTTAGGGCATTTGGGGTTTATGGGGTTTTTGGGGTTTTGTGGGGTTTACGGGGTTTTGTGAAGTTTTGTGGGGTTTATGGTTTTTTTTTGTGGGGTTTTTGTGGGGTTTTTATGGGGTTTGTAGGGTTTTGGGGGGGTTTGTGGGGTTTGTGTGGGGTTTTTGTGGGGTTTAGAAGATTTAGGGCATTTGGGGAGTTTTGGGGGTATGGGGTTTATGGGAATACAGGATTAGAAGGGATTGGGTCTTATGGGGGTTTGTGGGGTTTTTGGGGTTTGTGTGGGGTTTTGTGGGATTTTGTGAAGTTTTGTGGGGTTTATGGGGGTTTTGTGGGGTTTTGTGTGGTTTTCTGTGGTTTTATGGGATTTAAGGGGTTTTTGTTGGGTTTTATGGGATTTATGGGGTTTTTGTGGGGGTTTTTGTGGGGGTTTCATGGGGTTTAGAAGATTTAGGGCATTTGGGGTTTATGGGGTTTTGTGGGGTTTTTGGGGGGTTTTGTGGGGTTTATGGGGGTTTTATGGGTTTTTTTCTGGGGTTTATGGGATTTATGGGGTTTCTGTGGGGGTTTTGTGGGGGTTTATGGGGTTTTTGTGGGGTTTTATGGGATTTATGGAGGTTTTGTGGGGTTTATGGGGTTTAGAAGATTTAGGGCATTTGGGGTTTATGGGGCTTTGGGGGTTTTTGTGGGGTTTTATGGGGTTTATGGGAATTCAGCATCACAGGGGATCGGGGTTTGTGGGGTTTGGTGTTTATGGGGATTTTGGGGAATTATTGGGGTTTGGGATTTATGGGATTTGGGGATTATGGGGTTTATGGGATTTAGGGGATTTGGGTTTTATGGGGTTTTGGGGATTTAGGCGTTTGGGGGTTTGTGTGGTTTTGGGGGGGATTTGTGTGGTTTTGGGGGGGATTTGTGGGGTTTTGGGGGGATTTGTGGGGTTTTGGGGGTTTATGGAAATTATGGGGGGGTTTATGGGGTTTAGGGGATTTGGGGTGTATGGGGTTTAGGGGATTTGTGGGATTTTGGGGTTTATGGGTTCTGGGGATTATGGGGTTTGGGGATTATGCGATTTGTGGGGCTTTGGGGTTTATGGGAATTGGGGGGTTTGGGATTTATGGGGTTTGGGGATTTGTGGGGTTTTGGGATTTATGGGATTTGGGGATTTATGGGGTTTGGGGATTATGGGGTTTTGGGGTTCATGGGGTTTGGGGATTATGGGGTTTATGGGTTTTGGGGATTTGTGGGGTTTTGGCATTTGGGATTATGGGGGTTTATGGGATTTATTGGAATTATGGGGGGGTTTATGAGGATTTTGGGGTTTCGGAGATTATGGGGGTTTTGGGATTTCGGGGTTTGGGGGATTTGGGGGTTTATGGGGTTTATGGGATTATGTGATTAGTGGGGCTTTGGGGTTTATGGGAATTGGGGGGGTTTGGGGATTATGGGGTTTGGGGATTATGGGGTTTGGGGATTATGGGGTTTGTGGATTATGGGGTTTATGGGGTTTTGTGGATTATGGGGTTTATGGGGTTTGGGGATTATGGGGTTTATGGGGTTTGGGGATTATGGGGTTTTGGCATTTGGGATTATGGGGGTTTGGGATTTATTGGAATTATGGGGGGGTTTATGGGATTTATGGGGATTTTGGGGTTTCGGAGATTATGGGGGTTTTGGGATTTCGGGGTTTGGGGGATTTGGGGGTTTATGGGGTTTATGGGATTATGTGATTAGTGGGGCTTTGGGGTTTATGGGAATTGGGGGGGTTTGGGGTTTCTGGGTGTTTTGGGGATTTATGGGGTTTTGGGGATTTGTGGGGTTTTGGGGTTTATGGGGTTTGGGGATTTGTGGAGTTTGGGGATTATGGGAATTGGGGGTTTTGGGGTTTTTGGGCATTTCGGGGATTTGTGGGGTTTGGGGATTTGTGGGGTTTGGGGATTATGGGGTTTGGGGATTATGGGGTTTTGGGATTTATGGGGTTTGGGGATTATGGGGTTTTGGGATTTATGGGGTTTGGGATTTATGGGGTTTGGGGATTATGGGGTTTTGGGATTTATGGGGTTTGGGATTTATGGGGTTTGGGGATTATGGGGTTTTGTGGATTTGTGGGGTTTGGGGATTATGGGGTTTATGGGGTTTGGGATTCATGGGATTTGGGGATTTATGGGGTTTGGGGATTATGGGGGTTTGGGGTTCATGGCGTTTGGGGATTATGGGATTTGGGGAATTGTGGGGTTTTGTCATTTGGGATTATGGGGGTTTGGGATTTATTGGAATTATGGGGGGGTTTATGGGATTTATGGGGATTTTGGGGTTTCGGAGATTATGGGGGTTTTGGGATTTCGGGGTTTGGGGGATTTGGGGGTTTATGGGGTTTATGGGATTATGTGATTAGTGGGGCTTTGGGGTTTATGGGAATTGGGGGGGTTTGGGGATTATGGGGTTTGGGGATTATGGGGTTTGGGGATTATGGGGTTTGTGGATTATGGGGTTTATGGGGTTTTGTGGATTATGGGGTTTATGGGGTTTGGGGATTATGGGGTTTATGGGGTTTGGGGATTATGGGGTTTTGGCATTTGGGATTATGGGGGTTTGGGATTTATTGGAATTATGGGGGGGTTTATGGGATTTATGGGGATTTTGGGGTTTCGGAGATTATGGGGGTTTTGGGATTTCGGGGTTTGGGGGATTTGGGGGTTTATGGGGTTTATGGGATTATGTGATTAGTGGGGCTTTGGGGTTTATGGGAATTGGGGGGGTTTGGGGTTTCTGGGTGTTTTGGGGATTTATGGGGTTTTGGGGATTTGTGGGGTTTTGGGGTTTATGGGGTTTGGGGATTTGTGGAGTTTGGGGATTATGGGAATTGGGGGGTTTTGGGGTTTTTGGGCATTTCGGGGATTTGTGGGGTTTGGGGATTTGTGGGGTTTGGGGATTATGGGGTTTGGGGATTATGGGGTTTTGGGATTTATGGGGTTTGGGGATTATGGGGTTTTGGGATTTATGGGGTTTGGGATTTATGGGGTTTGGGGATTATGGGGTTTTGGGATTTATGGGGTTTGGGATTTATGGGGTTTGGGGATTATGGGGTTTTGTGGATTTGTGGGGTTTGGGGATTATGGGGTTTATGGGGTTTGGGATTCATGGGATTTGGGGATTTATGGGGTTTGGGGATTATGGGGGTTTGGGGTTCATGGCGTTTGGGGATTATGGGATTTGGGGAATTGTGGGGTTTTGTCATTTGGGATTATGGGGGTTTGGGATTTATTGGAATTATGGGGGGGTTTATGGGGTTTATGGGGATTTTGGGGTTTCGGAGATTATGGGGGTTTTGGGATTTCGGGGTTTGGGGGTTTATGGGGTTTTGGGGAGCGATGTGGGTGGGGTTCAGGATCTCTGAGGTTTCGGGGTTCGGGATGATGAACTTTGGGGGATTTAATGGGGGTTTGGGGAATTGGGGGGTTTCGGGGATTTCACCCTGAGCACCTCCCAGCGTCAGCCTGGTCCCTCCAGTGTCCCCAGTGGTGTCCCCAATGTCACCTCTGTGGTGTCCCCAGTGCCATCCCTGTGGTGTCCCCAATGTCACCCAGTGCCACCCCTGTGGTGCCCCCAGTGCCACCCAGTGCCACCCCTGTGGTGTCCCCTCCAATCCTCACCCTCGGCTGCCGGCGCTGGACGTTCTCCTCTGGAGCAGGGATTTGTGACCCTACCCTGAATGTCACCCCTGTGGTGTCCCCAGTGCCACCCCTGTGGTGTCCCCAAGGCGGTGACAATCCTCACCCTCGGCTGCCGGCGCTGGACGTTCTCTTCTGGAGCAGGGATTTGTGACCCTGTGTGTCCCCAATGTCACCCCTGTGGTGTCCCCTGTGGTGTCCCCAATGCCACCCCTGTGCCACCCCTGTGGTGTCCCCAGTGTTGTCCCCTCCAGTCCTCACCCTCGGCTGCCGGCGCTGGACGTTCTCCTCTGGAGCAGGGATTTGTGACCCTACCCTGAGTGTCACCCCAATGCCACCCCTGAGTGTCACCCCTGTGGTGTCCCCAGTGTGTCCCCTGTGGTGTCCCCAGTGCCACCCCTGTGGTGTCCCCTCCAATCCTCACCCTTGGCTGCCGGCGCTGGACGTTTGTCCTCTGGATTTGTGACCCTGTGTGTCACCCCAATGCCACCCAGTGTCCCCAGAGTCACCCCAATGCCACCCCTGTGGTGTCCCCAATGTCACCCCAATGTCACCCCTGTGGTGTCCCCAGTGTGTCCCCAAGGCGGTGACAATCCTCACCCTCGGCTGCTGGCACTGGACGCTCTCCTCTGGAGCAGGGATTTGTGACCCCGTGTGTCACCCCAGTGCCACCCCAGTGCCACCCCTGTGGTGTCCCCAGTGCCACCCAGTGCCACCCCTGTGGTGTCCCCTCCAGTCCTCACCCTCGGCTGCCGGCGCTGGACGCTCTCCTCTGGAGCAGGGATTTGTGACCCCGTGTGCCACCCCAATGTCACCCAATGCCACCCCTGTGGTGTCCCCAATGCCACCCAGTGCCACCCCTGTGGTGTCCCCTCCAATCCTCACCCTCGGCTGCCGGCGCTGGACGTTCTCCTCTGGAGCAGGGATTTGTGACCCTGTGGTGTCCCCCCAATGCCACCACTGTGGTGTCCCCAATGTCACCCCTGTGGTGTCCCCTGTGGTGTCCCCAATGCCACCCCTGTGGTGTCCCCCTGTGGTGTCCCCTGTGTCACCCTTGTGGTGTCCCCAATGCCACCCCTGTGGTGTCCCCAATGTCACCCCTGTGGTGTCCCCTGTGGTGTCCCCAGTGTCACCCCTGTGGTGTCCCCTCCAGTCCTCACCCTCGGCTGCCGGCGCTGGACGTTCTCCTCTGGAGCAGGGATTTGTGACCCTGTGTGTCACCCCAATGCCACCCAGTGCCACCCCTGTGGTGTCCCCAATGTCACCCCTGTGCCACCCCTGTGGTGTCCCCAATGTCACCCCTGTGGTGTCCCCAGTGTCACCCCTGTGGTGTCCCCTCCAGTCCTCACCCTCGGCTGCCGGCGCTGGACGTTCTCCTCTGGAGCAGGGATTTGTGACCCTACCCTGAGTGTCACCCCAGTGCCACCCCAATGCCACCCCTGTGGTGTCCCCAGTGTTGTCCCCTCCAGTCCTCACCCTCGGCTGCCGGCGCTGGACGTTCTCCTCTGGAGCAGGGATTTGTGCCTCTCCTGGCATTTCAGCACCGCCGCCCGCTTGTGCTGCAGCTCCAGCAGCTTGGCCCGGACCTCCTCATCCCCACACACGTCTGTGACAACACCCCTGTCACCAAAGTGCCACCAAAGTGCCACCAAAGTGCCACCAAAGTGCCACCAAAGTGCCACCAAAGCGTCCCCAGACCCACCCAGGGGCGTCTCCTCCAGCAGCGATTTGGCGCCCAGCTCGGCGCCGTGAGCCACCAGCAGCTCCGCCAGCTGCACCTGCAGAAAGGAGGGGACAAAACGGGTGGAAAAAGGGGAAAATCGGGAAAATCGGGGACAGAGGGGATGTCCCCGAGGGTGTGGGTGACACACCTGTCCCCAGCAGGCGGCGGCGTGCAGGGGCTGCCAGCCGTCGGCGTCGGGCGCGGCGGGGCCGGCCCCGTGTGCCAGCAGCAGCTCGGCCGCCTCCAGGTACCCATGGGCGGCTGCCACGTGCAGCTGGGGACAGGGGACAGGGACAGGGACAATGGCGGTGGTGGTGGCACCGGGGTGGCGCCGTGAGACTCGCCCGGTGACACCACCGGTGACACACAGTGACACTCCCAGTGTCACCCAGTGAACCCCAGTGCCACCCTGATCATCACCCAGTGTCACCCTGACCCTCCCAGTGACCCCCACTGTCACCCTGATCCTCACCCAGTGTCACCCTGACCCTCCCAGTGACCTCCAGTGACACCATGACTCCCCCACTGCCACCCTCATCCCCTCCCAGTGACCCCAGTGCCACCCTGATCCAGTGACCCCGTGTCATCCTGATCCTCACCCAATGTCACCCTAATCTTCATCCAGTGACCCCCCAGTGCCACCCAGTGTCACCCTGACCCTGCCAGTGACCCCCCAGTGACCCCCAGTGCCACCCTGATCCTCACCCAGTGACCCCCAGTGCCACCCAGTGACCCCCAGTGACCCCAGTGCCACCCCAATCCCCTCCCAGTGACCCCAGTGTCACCCTGCTCCTCTCCCAGTGCCACCATGGCCATGAGGACCCTCACCCAGTGACTCCCAGTGCCACCCAGTGACCCCCAGTGTCACCCTGATCCCTCCCAGTGTCACCCATATCCCCTCAATGACCCCGGTGCCACCTCAATGCCCCCTCAATGCCCCCTCCATGACCTCAATGCCCCCTCAATGACCCCGGTGCCACCTCAATGACCCCAGTGCCCCCCAATGACCCCAGTGCCATCTCAATGACCCCGGTGTCACCTCAATGACCCTGGTGTCACCTCAATGACCCCAGTGCTCTCTCAATGAACCCAGTGCCACCTCAATGACCCCTCAATGCCCCCTCAATGACCTCAATGCCCCCTCAATGACCCTGGCGTCACCTCAACGACCCCAGTGCCACCTGAATGCCCCTCAATGACCCCGGTGCCCCCTCAATGCCACCTCAATGACCCCGGTGCCACCTCAATGACCCCGGTGCCACCCTGCCCCAGTGCCCCCCCATGCTGTCCCTCCACCCCGGTGCCGCTCCCGCTGTCCCCTCAGTGCCGCTCCCGCTGTCCCCACCCCAGTGCCACCCCCGCTGTCCCCTCAGTGCCACCCCCGCTGTGCCCTCAGTGCCACCCCCGCTGTCCCCTCAGTGCCACCCCCGCTGTCCCCTCGGTGCCACCCCTGTGCTGTCCCCATGCTGTCCCCTCGGTGCCACCCCCGCGCACCAGGGTGCCCCCGTGCTGTCCCCTGGCTGTCCCCTCAGTGCTGCCCCCGCGCTGTCCCCTGGCTGTCACCACCCCGGTGCCACCCCTGTTGTCCCCTCGGTGCCACCCGTGCTGTCCCCATGCTGTCCCCTCGGTGCCACCCCCGCGCACCAGGGTGCCCCCGTGCTGTCCCCTGGCTGTCCCCTCAGTGCCACCCGAGTGCTGTCCCCTGGCTGTCCCCTCAGTGCCACCCCCGTGCTGTCCCCTCAGTGCCACCCCCGTGCTGTCCCCTGGCTGTCCCCTGGGTGCCACCCCCACACACCAGGGTGCCCCCGTGCTGTCCCCGGGGCGTGTCCAGCTCCTTTCCCTGCCGCACGAGCTCGCGGATCTCGGCCACCATGGCGCGCTCCGTGGCCGCCCGCGCCTCCTCGATGCGCTCCTGCGTGATCCCTGCCGAGGTGACAATGGTGACATCATTGGTGACATTATCGGTGACATCACCGGTGCCAGCCCTCCCCGGGGACGGCGGTGCCGCCCGTGCCCACCCTGCCGCGCCATGGCGCTCTCTAGGCAGTCCAGCGTGGCCTCGTCCTCGCACAGGTCGTAGGGCATGTTCCCGTCGGAATTCACTGCCAGCAGGTCGGCGCCGCTGCGGGGACAGCGCCGGCGTCACTGGGGGGGGGTGTCCCCGAGGGTGTCCCCGAGGGTGTCCCCGTTGTCCTCGAGGGTGTCCTCGAGGGCGTCCCCATTGTCCCCGTGGGTGTCCCCGGTGTCCCCGAGGGTGTCCCCGTTGTCCTCGAGGGTGTCCCCATTGTCCCCGTAAGTGTCCCCGTGGGTGTCCCCCAGGGTGTCCCCATTGTCCCCGAGGGTGTCCCTAGTGTCCCCAGGGGTGTCCCCATTGTCCCCGGGTGTGTCCCTAGTGTCCCCAGGGGTGTCCCCATTGTCCCCGGGGGTGTCCCCGGGGGTGTCCCCAGGGGTGTCCCCATTGTCAAGAGTGTCCCCGAGGGTGTCCCCATTGTCCTCAAAGGTGTCCCCGGTGTCCCCGAGGGTGTCCCCCGAGGGTGTCCCCATTGTCCTTGAGGGTGTCCCCAGTGTCCCCGGGGGTGTCCCCGAGGGTGTCCTCATTGTCCCCGGGGGCGTCCCCGGGGGTGTCCCCAGTGTCCCCGAGGGTGTCCCCCAGTGTCCACGGGGGTGTCCCTGAGGGTGTCCCCAGTGTCCCCGGGGGTGTCCCCATTGTCCCTGGCGGTGTCCCCGGGGGGGGGGGGGGGGGGGGGGGGGGGGTGGGGGGGGGGGTGGGTGGTGTGGTGGTGTCCCCATTGTCCCCGAGGGTGTCCCCGAGGGTGTCCCCATTGTCCCCGGGGGTGTCCCTGTGGGTGTCCCCATTGTCCCCAGGGGTGTCCCTGAGGGTGTCCCCATTGTCCCCAAGGGTGTCCCCAGTGTCCCCGAGGGTGTCCCCGGGTGTGTCCCCATTGTCCCCGAGGGTGTCCCCATTGTCCCCAGGGGTGTCCCCCATTGTCCCCGAGGGTGTCCCCATTGTCCTTGAGGGTGTCATCGAGGGTGTCCCCAGTGTCCTCGGGGGTGTCCTCGGGGGTGTCCCCGGGGGTGTCCCCGGGGGTGTCCCCGGGGGTGTCCCCATTGTCCCCGGGGGTGTCCCAGGTACCTCTGGAGCAGCAGCTGCACCAGGCGCAGGTGGCCGCAGGTGGCCGCAGCGTGCAGCGGGGTCCAGAGCTCGGCGTCGCGGGCGTTGGCGTCGGCGCCAGAGTCCAGGAGGAGCCGGGCCAGGGGCAGGGAATCGTCAATGCAGCTCTGGGGATGGGATGGGAATGGTGGGAATGGGAATGGTGGGAATGGGATTGGGAATGGTGGGAATGGTGCAGGAGGAGCCGGGCCAGGGGCAGGGAATCGTTGATGCAGCTCTGGGGATGGGATGGGAATGGGATAATGGGATGGGGATGGGAATGGGAATGGTGGGAATGGGATGGGAATGGGATTGGGAATGGGATTGGTAATGGGAATGATGTGGGAACCATGGGAATGATGGGAAGGGGAATGGGATTGGGAGTTATGGGAATGGTGGGAATGATGGGATTGGGAATGGTGGGAATGATGGGATTGGGAATGGTGGGAATGATGGGATTGGGAATGGAATGCGAATGGGATTGGGAATGGTGGGAATGGTCCAGGAGCAGCTGGACCAAGGGGCAGGGAATCGTGAATGCGGCTCTGGGAATGGAATGGGAATGATGGGAATGGAATGGGAATGGTGGGAATGGTGCAGGAGGAGCCGGGCCAGGGGCAGGTAATCGTCGATGCAGCTCTGGGGATGGAATGGGAATGGGATGGAATGGGATTGGGATGATGGGAATGGTGGGATTGGGAATGGGATGGGATTGGGAATGGTGGGAATGGGAATGGGAATGGTGGGAATGGTCCAGGAGGAGACGGGCCAGGGGCAGGGAATCATCGATGCAGCTCTGGGGATGGTGGGAATGGGATGGGAATGGGATGGGAATGGAAAGGGAATGGTGGGAAGGGGAATGGGATGGGAATGGTGGGAATGGGAATGGGAATGGGATGGGAATGGGAAGGGGAATGGTGGGAATGGTCCAGGAGCAGCTGGACCAGGGGGCAGGGAATCGTGAATGCGGCTCTGGGAATGATGGGAATGGAATGGGAATGGGATGGGAATGGGATTGGGAATGGTGGGAATGGGAATGGTGGGAATGGGAATGGAATGGGAATGATGGGAATGGGAATGGGAATGGTGGGAATGATGGGATTGGTAATGGTGGGAATGATGGGAATGGGATTGGGAATTATGGGAATGATGGGAATGGGAATGGAATGATGGGAATGGTGGGATTTGGAATGGTGGGAATGATGGGATTGGGAATGGGATTGGGAATTATGGGAATGATGGGAATGGGAATGGAATGATGGGAATGCTGGGAATGGTGGGAATGGGATTGGGAATGGTGGGATTGGGATTGGGAATGGTGGGATTGGGAACGGTGGGAATGGTGCAGGAGGAGCCGGGCCAGGGGCAGGGAATCGTTGATGCAGCTCTGGGGATGGAATGGGAATGGGATGGGAATGGTGGGAATGGGATTGGGAATGGGATTGGGAATGGGATTGGTAATGGGAATGATGGGATTGGGATTGGGAATGGAAATGGTGGGAATGGGATTGGAAATGATGGGAATGATGGCAATGGGAATGATGGGAATGGGATTGGGAATGGGATGGGAATGGTGGGAATGGTGGAAATGGGATGGGAATGGGATTGGGAATGGTGGGAATGATGGGATGGGGAATGATGGGATTGGGATTGGGAATGGTGGGAATGCATGGGGAATGGTGGGAAAGATGGGATTGGGATTGGGAATGGTGGGAATGGTCCAGGAGCAGCTGGACCAGGGGCAGGGAATCGTGGATGCAGCTCTGGGAATGGAATGGGAATGGGAATGGGATTGGGAATGGTGGGATTGGTAATGGGAATGGTGGGAATGGGAATGGGAATGGGATGGGAATGGTGGGAATGATGGGAATGGGAATAATGGGAATGATGGGATTGGGAATGGGATTGGGAATGATGGGAATGGAAAGGGAATGGTGGGATTGGGAATTATGGGAATGATGGGATTGGGATTGGGAATGGTGGGAATGGAATGGGAATGGTGGGAATGGTCCAGGAGCAGCCGGACCAGGGGCAGGGAATCGTCGATGCAGCTCTGGGGATGGAATGGGAATGGGAATGGGATTGGGGATAATGGGATTGGGAATGGTGGGAATGGTGGGAATGGGAATGGTGGGATTGCAATGGGACTGGGAATGGGAATAATGGGATTGGGATTGGGAATAATGGGATTGGGATTAATGGAATTGGCAATAATGGGATTGGGAATAATGGGATTGGGAATGATGGGATTGGGAACGGGGTGCGAGGTCAATGGGATGGGAAGGATTGGAAAAGGGGACGCCGGGATTTGGGATCAGCGGGATTTGGGACACCGGGATTTGGGATCAGCGGGATTTGGGATCAGCAGGATTTGGGATCAGCGGGATTTGGGATCAGCGGGGGGAGAGGGGAAGGGAAGGACCTGGAGCGGGGATGGAAAGGATTTGGGGTTCCCGGGATAAGGAAGGATTTGGGATCACCGGAAACGGGGGACGCGTGGGAAAAACAGGGATTTGGGAAATCAGGGATCGGGATCGGCAATTAACGGGATGGGAATGGCCTGGATTTGGGAATGATGGGATCTGGGATGGGAAGGGCCTGGATTTGGGAATGATGGGGTTTGGGATGGGAAGGGCCTGGATTTGGGAATGATGGGATCTGGGATGGGAAGGGCCTGGATTTGGGAATGATGGGGTTTGGGATGGGAAGGGCCTGGATTTGGGATCACCAAGATTTGGGATCACCGGGATTTGGGATGGGATGGGAAGGGCCTGGATTTGGGATCATTGGGATCTGGGATCAATGGATGGAGCTGGGATGGGAGAGGCCTGGATTTGGGATCACTGGGATTTGGGATGGGAATGACCTGGATTTGGGATCACTGGGATTTGGGATGACCAATTAACAGGATGGGAAAGACTTGGATTTGGGATGGGAAAGGCCTGGATTTGGGATCACTGGGATCTGGGATCAGCAGTTAATGGGATGGGATGGGAATGCCCTGGATTTGGGATCACTGGGATCTGGGATTTGGGATCACTGGGATTTGGGATCACTGGATGGATCTGGGATGGAAAACACCTGGATTTGGGATCACCGGGATCATTGGGATTTGGGATCAGCAGGATTTGGGGTCAATGGATCAATGGATGGAGCTGGGATGGGAATGGGCTGGATTTGGGATCATTGGGATTTGGGATGGGAAGGGCCTGGATTTGGGATCACTGGGATTTGGGATCAATGGATGGATCTGTGATGGGAAGGGCCTGGATTTGGGATCAGTGGGACCTGGGATCACCAGGATTTGGGATGGGATGGGAAGGACCTGGATTTGGGATCATTGGGATTTGGGATGGGAAAGGTCTGGATTTGGGATCAGCGGGATTTGGGATCAATGGATGGATCTGGGATGGGAGACGCCTGGATTTGGGATCACTGAGATTTGGGATGGGAAGGGCCTGGATTTGGGATCACCGGGATTTGGGATCATCAGGGTCTGGGATCAATGGATGGAGCTGGGATGGGAATGGCCTGGATTTGGGATCACTGGGATCTGGGATTTGGGATCAGCAGGATTTGGGATCAATGGATGGATCTGGGATGGGAGACGCCTGGATTTGGGATCAATGGGATCTGGGATTTGGGATCAGCGGGATTTGGGATCAGTGGATGGAGCTGGGGTGGGAAGGGCCTGGATTTGGGATCACTGGGATTTGGGATCACTGGGATTTGGGATCAATGGGATCTGGGATTTGGGATCAGCGGGATTTGGGATCAATGGATGGATCTGGGATGGAAAACACCTGGATTTGGGATCACTGAGATTTGGGATGGGAAGGGCCTGGATTTGGGATCACTGGGACCTGGGATCATCAGGGTCTGGGATGAATGGATGGAGCTGGGATGGGAGAGGCCTGAATCTGGGATCACTGGGATCTGGGATCACCGGGATCTGGGATCAATGGATGGAGCTGGGGTGGGAAGGGCCTGGATTTGGGATCACTGGGATTTGGGATAGGAAAGGTCTGGATTTGGGATCAGCGGGATTTGGGATCAATGGATGGATCTGGGATGGAAAACACCTGGATTTGGGATCAATGGCATTTGGGATCATCAGGGTCTGGGATCACTGGGATCTGGGATCAATGGATGGAGCTGGGATGGGAATGACCTGGATTTGGGATCACTGGGACCTGGGATCACCAGGATTTGGGATGGGATGGGAAGGGCCTGGATTTGGGATCACTGGGATTTGGGATGGGAAAGGTCTGGATTTGGGATCAGCGGGATTTGGGATCAATGGATGGATCTGGGATGGGATGGGAAGGGCCTGGATTTGGGAATGATGGGATTTGGGATGGGAAAGGTCTGGATTTGGGATCAGCGGGATTTGGGATCAATGGATGGATCTGGGATGGAAAACACCTGGATTTGGGATCACTGAGATTTGGGATGGGAAGGGCCTGGATTTGGGATCACCGGGATCTGGGATCACCAGGATTTGGGATGGGATGGGAAGGGCCTGGATTTGGGATCATTGGGATTTGGGATAGGAAAGGTCTGGATTTGGGATCAGCGGGATTTGGGATCAATGGATGGATCTGGGATGGAAAACACCTGGATTTGGGATCAATGGCATTTGGGATCATCAGGGTCTGGGATCACTGGGATCTGGGATCAATGGATGGAGCTGGGATGGGAATGACCTGGATTTGGGATCACTGGGACCTGGGATCACCAGGATTTGGGATGGGATGGGAAGGGCCTGGATTTGGGATCACTGGGATTTGGGATGGGAAAGGTCTGGATTTGGGATCAGCGGGATTTGGGATCAATGGATGGATCTGGGATGGGATGGGAAGGGCCTGGATTTGGGAATGATGGGATTTGGGATGGGAAAGGTCTGGATTTGGGATCAGCGGGATTTGGGATCAATGGATGGATCTGGGATGGAAAACACCTGGATTTGGGATCACTGAGATTTGGGATGGGAAGGGCCTGGATTTGGGATCACCGGGATCTGGGATCACCAGGATTTGGGATGGGATGGGAAGGGCCTGGATTTGGGATCATTGGGATTTGGGATAGGAAAGGTCTGGATTTGGGATCAGCGGGATTTGGGATCAATGGATGGATCTGGGATGGAAAACACCTGGATTTGGGATCAATGGCATTTGGGATCATCAGGGTCTGGGATCACTGGGATCTGGGATCAATGGATGGAGCTGGGATGGGAATGACCTGGATTTGGGATCACTGGGATTTGGGATCAATGGATAGAACTGGGATGGGAAGGGCCTGGATGTGGGAATGATGGGATCTGGGATCACTGGGATTTGGGATGGGATAGGAATGGCCTGGATTTGGGAATGGTGGGATTTGGGATGGGAAGGGCCTGGATTTGGGGTCAATGGATGGAGCTGGGATGGGAGAGGCCTGGATTTGGGATCACTGGGATTTGGGATCATCAGGGTCTGGGATGAATGGATGGAGCTGGGATGGGAGACACCTGGATTTGGGATCACCGGGATCATTGGGATTTGGGATCAGCAGGATTTGGGATCAATGGATGGAGCTGGGATGGGAGAGGCCTGGATTTGGGATCACTGGGATTTGGGATGGGAAGGGCCTGGATTTGGGATCACTGGGATCTGGGATCAATGGATGGATCTGGGATGGGAAGGGCCTGGATTTGGGAATGATGGGATCTGGGATGGAAATGGCCTGGATTTGGGATGACTGGGATCTGGGATCAGCGGTTAATGGGATGGGATGGGATGGGATGGGATGGGATGGGATGGGATGGGATGGGAAGGGCCTGGATTTGGGATCACCGGGATTTGGGATCAATAGATGGATCTGGGATGGGAGACACCTGGATCTGGGATCACTGGGATGTGGAATTTGGGATCACCGGGATCTGGGATTTGGGATCACTGGGATTTGGGATCAATGGATGGAGCTGGGATGGGAAGGGCCTGGATTTGGGATGACTGGGATCATTGGGATTTGGGATCATCGGGATCTGGGATTTGGGATCACCGGGATCTGGGATCAATGGATGGATCTGGGATGGGAGAGCCCCAATCCGGGATACCAGGATCAGCTCAGGGGTCGGGAAGGACCCAGATCCTCCCGTGGGATCCCGGGAAGGACCCGGCCCCGGAGCTCCGGGAATCCCGGGAATCCTGGGAATGTTTCCGGGAATGTTTCCGGGATGTTTCCGGGGATGTTTCCGGGAAGTTTCCGGGATGTACCTGGTGCAGCGCCGTCAGCCCGTCCTCGTTGCACAGGTCGGGGCTGATCCCGCTCTCCAGGAACTGCTGGACTGCGGGGGAACGGAATGCCGGGAATGCCGGGAATGCCGGGAATGCCGGGAACGCCGGCGCCACCGGGAACCCCGACGGAAGCACAGAGGAGGATCCCAAGGGCGATTCCGAGGAATCCAACGGAACCGCCAAGGATCCCAAGGGCAATTCCAAGGATCCCAGTGGCAATTCCAAGGATCCCAAGGGAGATTCCAAGGAATCCAATGGAACCATCAACTATCCCAAACACATTCCCAAGGATCCCAATGGAACCATGACCATTCCAATGGCAAATTCCAAGGAATCCAACGGCAAATTCCAAGGAATCCAATGGAACAACCAAGGATCCCAATGGCAATTCCAAGGAATCCCAATGGTGATTCCAAGGAATCCAATGGAACCACCAAGGAATCCAATGGATCTGCTGAGTATCCCAAGGACATTCCAAAGGATTCCAATGGAACCATGACCATCCCAACGGCAATTCCAAGGATTCCAGTGGCAAATTCCAAGGATTCCAACGGCGATTCCAAGGAATCCGACGGCAAATTCCAAGGAATCCGATGGAACAACCAAGGATCCCAGTGGAACCGTGACCGTGCACACGGAATCCAAGGATTCCGACGGCGATTCCAAGGATCCTCAACGCTAACTCCAAGCATTCCAAAGGCGATTCCAAGGGTTCCGACGGCAATTCCAAGGAATCCAATGGAACCACCAAGGATCCCAATGGATCTGCTGAGTATCCCAAGGACATTCCCAAGGATCCCAATGGAACCATGACCATCCCAATGGCAAATTCCAAGGATCCCAACAGCAAATTCCAAGGAATCCAACAGCAATTCCAAGGATCTGATGGCAAATTCCAAGGAATCCAATGGAACAACCAAGGATCCCAATGGCAATTCCAAGGAATCCCAATGGTGATTCCAACGAATCCGATGGCAAATTCCAAGGAATCCAATGGAACCACCAAGGATCCCAATGGATCTGCTGAGTATCCCAAAGACATTCCCAAGGATCCCAATGGAACCATGACCATCCCAATGGCAAATTCCAAGGATCCCAAGGGTGATTCCAAGGAATCCAATGGAACAACCAAGGAATCCAATGGAACAACCAAGGATCCCAATGGAACCGTGACCATGCACACGGAATCCAAGGAATCTGATGGCAAATTCCAAAGAATCCGATGGCGATTCCAAGGAATCCAATGGAACCACCAAGGATTCCAATGGATCTGCTGAATATCCCAAAGACATTCCCAAGGATCCCAATAGAACCATGAGCATCCCAATGGCAAATTCCAAGGATTCCGACGTCAATTCCAAGGAATCCCAATGGCAAATTCCAAGGAATCCGATGGAGCCACCAAGGATCCCAATGGATCTGCTGAGTATCCCAAAGACATTCCCAAGGATCCCAGTGGAACCATGGCAATCCCAATGTCGATTCCAAGGATTCCGACGTCAATTCCAAGGATTCCAATGGTAAATTCCAAGGATTCCAATGGCAAATTCCAAGGAATCCGATGGAACCACCAAGGATCCCAATGGAACCGTGACCGTGCACACGGAATCCAAGGATTCCGACGGCGATTCCAAGGATCCTCAATGCTGACTCCAAGCATTCCAAAGGCAATTCCAAGGGTTCCATTGGAACCAGCAAATATCCCAAGGACGTTCCCAAGGATCCCAATGGAACCACGAGCATCCCAATGGCAATTCCAAGGATTCCAACGGCAAATTCCAAGGATTCCAATGGAACCACCAAGGATCCCAATGGATCTGCTGAGTATCCCAAGGACATTCCTAAGGATCCCAATGGAACCATGACCATCCCAACGGCTTTTCCAAGGATTCCAACGGCAATTCCAAGGAATCCAATGGAACAACCAAGGATCCCAATGGAGCCACCAAAGCTCCCAAAGACATTCCCGAGGATCCCAAAGGAGCCGTGACCATCCCAACAACCCCTCCAAGGATCCCAGTGCCAATTCCAAGGATCCCAATGGCAATTCCAAATATTTCAAAGGCAATTCCAAGGATCCCAAAGGAACTGTGACCACTCCCAACAACTTCTCCAAGGATCCCAATGGCAATTCCAAGGATCCCAAAGGAACCACACGAATCCCAACAACCCCTCCACGGATCCCGATGGCAATTCCAAAGATTCCAAAGGCAATTCCAAGGATCCAAAAGGAACCGTGACCACCCCAACAACCCCTCCAAGGATTCCAAAGCCAATTCCAGATATTCCAATGGCAATTCCAAGGATTCCGAGGGCTCTTCCAAGGATCCCAAAGGAACCACACGAATCCCAACAACCCCTCCAAGGATCCCAAAGGCAATTCCAAGGATCCCAATGGCGCTTCCAAGGATCCCAAAGGAACTGTGACCAATCCCAGCAACCCCTCCAAGGATCCCAGTGCCAATTCCAGGGGTTCCCAATGGCAATTCCAAGGATCCCGATGGCAATTCCAAGGATTCCAAAGACATTCCTGAGGATCCCAAAGGGACCGTGATCACCCCAACAACTCTTCCATGAATCCCGGTGGCAATCCCAAATATTCCAATGGCAATTCCAAGGATCCCAGTGCCAATTCCAAGGATCCCACGGGAACCACACCAATCCCAACAACGCCTCCAAAGATCCCGGTGCCAATTCCAAGGATCTCAATGGCAATTCCAAGGATTCTGATGGCGCTTCCAAGGATCCCAAAGGAACCACACCAATCCCAGCAACCCTCCCAAGCATTCCAGTGGCAATTCCAAGGATCCCAGTGGCAATTCCAAGCATCCCAATGGCGATTCCCAGCATCCCAGTGCCAATTCCAAGGATCCCAGTGGCAATTCCAAGCATCCCAATGGCGATTCCCAGCATCCCAGTGGCAATTCCAAGGATCCCAGTGGCAATTCCAAATATTCCAAAACCAATTCCAAAGATCCCAAAGGAACCACACCAACCCCAACAACCCCTCCAAGGATCCCAATGGCAATTCCCAGCATCCCAGTGGCAATTCCAAGGATCCCAATGGAATCACAACCACCCCCACAACCCCTCCAAGGATCCCAGTGGCAATTCCAATGATCCCAGTGGCAATTCCAAGGAATTCCAAGGATCCCAATGGAACCCCAACCACCCCAACAATGCCTCCAAGGATCCCAATGGCAATCCCAAATATTCCAATGGCAATTCCAAGGATCCCAAAGGAACCACAACCACCCCAACAACCCCTCCAATGATCCCGATGACAATTCCAAGCATCCCAGTGCCAATTCCAATGATCCCGGTGCCAATTCCAGGGATCCCAAAGGAACCGTGACCATCCCAACAGCCCCTCCAAGGATCCTGATGGAAATTCCAAAGATTCCGAGGGCGCTTCCAAGGATCCCACTGGCAATTCCAAGGATTCCGGTGGCAATTCCAAGGATGTCAACGGAGCCATGACCACCCCAACAGCCCCTCCAAGGATCCCAAAGGCAATTCCAAGGATCCCGATGGCAATTCCAAATATTCCAAAACCAATTCCAAGGATCCCAATGGAACCATGACCATCCCAAAAACCCCACCCAAGGATGCCAGTGGCAATTCCAAGGATCCTGGTGGCAATTCCAAGGATCCTGGTGGCAATTCCAAGGATCCAAAGGCAATTCCAAGGATCCCAAAGCAAATTCCAAGGATCCCACGGGAACCACGCCAATCCCAACAACCCCTCCAGGGATCCCGGTGCCAATTCCAAGGATCTCAATGGCAATTCCAAGGATTCTGAGGGCGCTTCCAAGAATCCCAAAGGAACCACACCAATCCCAGCAACCCCTCCAAGGATCCCAATGGAAATCCCAAGGATTCCAATGGCAATTCCAATGATCCCAGTGCCAATTCCAAGGATTCCAAAGGAACCGTGATCGATCCCAACAACCCCTCCAAGGATCCCAATGGAAATCCTAAATATTCCAAAGGCAATTCCAAGGATCCCAAAGGAACCACGCCCACCCCACCAACCCCTCCAATGATCCCGGTGCCAATTCCAAGGATCCCGGTGCCAATTCAAATGATCCCAGCACCAATTCCAAGGATCCCAGTGGCAATTCCAAGGATCCCAGTGGCAATTCCAAGGATCCCAAAGGAACCGTGACCAATCCCAACAACCCTTCCAAGGATCCCAATGGAATCACAACCACCCCAACAACCCCTGCACGGATCCCAGTGCCAATTCCAGATATTCCAAAGGCAATTCCAAGGATCCCAGAGGAACTGTGACCAATCCCAGCAACCCCTCCAAGCATCCCAATGGCAATTCCAAGGATCCCGGTGCCAATTCCAAGGATCCCAATGGAACCACAACCACCCCAAGAACCCCTCCAAGGATCCCAGTGCCAATTCCAAGAATCCCAATGGAACTGTGACCAATCCCAACAACCCTTCCAGGGATCCTGGTGCCAATTCCAAGGATCCTGATGGCAATTCCAGGGATCCCAGTGGCAATTCCAAGGATTCCGATGGCAATTCCAAGCATCCCAAAGGAACCACGCCAATCCCAAAAACCCCTCCAAGGATCCCAATGGAAATCCCAAGGATCCCGGTGCCAATTCCAATGATCCCGGTGCCAATTCCAAGCATCCCAAAGGAACCGTGACCATCCCAACAACCCCCCCAATGATCCCAATGGCAAATTCCAAACATCCCAAAGAAACCACAACCACCCCAACAACCCCTCCAAGGATTCCAAAGCCAATTCCAGATATTCCAATGGCAATTCCAAGGATCCCAGTGCCAATTCCGAGCATCCCAGTGCCAATTCCAAGGATCCCAGTGCCAATTCCAAGGATCCCAGTGCCAATTCCAAGGATCCCAAACGAACCACACCAATCCCAACAACCCCTCCAAGGATCCCGATGGAAATCCCAAATATTCCAAAACCAATTCCAAGGATCCCAATGGAACCACACCAATCCCAACAACTCCTCCAGGGATCCCGGTGCCAATTCCAAGGATCTCAATGGCAATTCCAAGGATTCTGAGGGCGCTTCCAAGGATCCCAAAGGAACCACACCAATCCCAGCAACCCTCCCAAGCATTCCAGTGGCAATTCCAACGATCCCAGTGGCAATTCCAAGGATCCCAGTGGCGATTCCAAATATTCCAAAACCAATTCCAAAGATCCCAAAGGAACCACACCAACCCCAACAACCCCTCCAAGGATCCCAATGGCAACTCCAAATATTCCAAAGCCAATTCCAAGCATCCCAGTGCCAATTCCAAGGATCCCAAAGGAACCACACCAATCCCAACAACCCCTCCCAAGGATCCCAATGGCAACTCCAAATATTCCAAAGCCAATTCCAAGGATCCCAAAGGAACCGTGACCGACCCCAACAACCCCTCCAAGGATTCCAAAGCCAATTCCAGATATTCCAATGGCAATTCCAAGGATCCCAGTGCCAATTCCAAGCATCCCAAAGGCAATTCCCAGCATCCCAGTGGCAATTCCAAGGATCCCAATGGAATCACAACCACCCCCACAACCCCTCCAAGGATCCCAGTGGCAATTCCAAGGATCCCAGTGGCAATTCCAAGGATCCCAGTGGCAATTCCAAGGATCCCAGTGGCAATTCCAAATATTCCAAAGCCAATTCCAAGGATCCCAAAGGAACCATGACCAATCCCAACAACCCCTCCAAGGATCCCGGTGCCAATTCCAAGGATCCCGATGGTGCTTCCAAGGATCCCAAAGGAACTGTGACCATCCCAAAAACCCCTCCAAGGATCCCAGTGCCAATTCCAAGCATCCCAATGCCAATTCCAAGCATCCCAGTGCCAATTCCAATGATCCCGGTGCCAATTCCAAGCATCCCAAAGGAACCACGCCCACCCCACCAACCCCTCCAATGATCCCACCAGATCCCCCCCATCCCCTCCCCTCCCAATCCCCCCAATCCCAACCACCCCCCACGGAATTCCCGCTTTTTCCCCACCTTCCTCGGCGTCGTGCCGCGCCGCCGCCTCCAGCAGCCGCACGCTGGCCGGGAACGTCACCCTCTTCTTCCTCCTCCTCCTCCTCCTCTTCCTCTCCCCTCCCGTTCCATCATCATCATCATCATCATCATCATCATCATCGCCGGGCACGGCCGGGCCGTCCCTCTGGGCCTGCGCCCACCGTTTGAGCTGCTGGGCCCGGCGCCTCCGGGCGTGCCGCAGCCTCTCGGGGGTGCCGAGCCGCGCCACCGCCGCCATCTCGGCCAGCAGCTCCCGGTGCTCCGCCATGGCCGCCCCGGATTCACCGGGAAAAGCTCGGCAATGAGGCCCGGAAGAGGCAGCATGGGCGTCGGGTTTATCCCGGCGAGCGGCAAAGATTGGGAAGCATCTCCAAAATTTCCCGAATTTCCCGAAGTTTTTGGGGTTTGATGGCGAATTGTCCCGGTTTTCCGGCGTTCCGCGGCGGCCGGAGGATCCGAAAGGTTCGGGGAGATTCCACGGGGTGAATCCTAAGGAGAGGGAAAAGCAAAAGAGGGAGAGGGAAAAATCCCAACCCACGGAGACAAATCCCGGCCCGGAGCCGGCGCTGCCGGTTGGGCCGGTTCGCCTAAGGCGGGGTTGGCCTGGAATTCAAATGGAATTCCTAAAAAAACCTGGAATTTTTTGGGTTTGGTTCGCCTAAGGCGGGGTTGGCCTGGAATTCAAATGGAATTCCTAAAAAAAACCTGGAATTTTTTGGGTTTCCTAAGCCGGGATTGGCCTCAAATCCAACCAGAATTCCTAAAAAAATTTGGAATTTTTAAATTTTTTTTGGTTTGGTTTTCCTAAGTTGGGATTGGCCTCAAATCCCACCAGAATTCCTAAAAAAATTTGGAATTTTTAAATTTTTTTGGTTTTGGTTTGCCTAAGTTGGGATTGGCCTCAATTCCACCCAGAATTCCTAAAAAAATTTGGAATTTTTGAATTTTTTGGTTTTTCTAAATTGGGATTGACCTCAAATCCACCCAGAATTCCTAAAAAAAATTGAAATTTTAAATTATTTTTTGTTTTGGTTTTCCTAAACTGGGATTGGCCTCAAATCTAAACAGAATTCCAAAGAAAAATTGGAATTGTTTGGGTTTGGTTTGCCTGGGTTGGGATTGGCCTCAAATCTAAACAGAATTCCTAAAAAAAAATTGGAATTTTTTGGTTTGGTTTTCCTAAGTTGGGATTGGCCTCAAATCCACCCAGAATTCCTAAAAAAATTTGGAATTTTTGAATTTTTTGGTTTTCCTAAGATGGGATTGGCCTCGAATCCAACCAAAATTCCTAAAAAAATTTGGAATTTTTGGATTTTTGGTTTTGGTTTTCCTAAATTGGGATTGGCCTCAAATCCACAAAAAATTCCTAAAAAAATTGGGAATTTTTTGGAATTTTTTGGATTTTTTTGGAATTTTTTGGAATTTTTTGGTTTGGTTTTCCTAAGCCAGAATTGGCATCAAATCCACCCAGAATTCCTAAAAAAATTTGGAATTTTTTGGAATTTTTTGGAATTTTTTGGTTTTGGTTTTCCTAAGTTGGGATTGGCCTCGAATCCAACCAAAATTCCTAAAAAAATTTGGAATTTTTTGGAATTTTTTGGTTTTGGTTTTCCTAAATTGGGATTGGCCTCAAATCCACCCAGAATTCCTAAAAAAATTTGGAATTTTTGAATTTTTTTGAATTTTTTTGAATTTTTTGGTTTTTCTAAATTGGGATTGACCTAAAATCCAAACAGAATTCCTAAAAAAATTGGAATTTTTTGGAATTTTTTGGAATTTTTTGGTTTTGGTTTTCCTAAATTGGGATTGGCCTCAAATCCACCCAGAATTCCTAAAAAAATTTGGAATTTTTGGAATTTTTGGGAATTTTTGGGAATTTTTTGGAATTTTTTGGTTTTGGTTTTCCTAAGTTGGGATTGACCTCAAATCCAACCAAAATTCCTAAAAAAATTTGGAATTTTTGAATTTTTTTGGTTTTCCTAAATTGGGATTGACCTTGAATCCAACCAGAATTCCAAAAAAATTTGGAACTTTTTGGTTTGGTTTTGATTTTCCTAAATTGGGATTGACCTCAAATCCACCCAGAATTCCTAAAAAAATTTGGAATTTTTGAATTTTTTGGTTTTGGTTTTCCTAAATTGGGATTGGCCTCAAATCCAAACAGAATTCCTAAAAAAATTTGGAATTTTTGAATTTTTTTGGTTTTCCTAAATTGGGATTGGTGTCGAATCCACCCAGAATTCCTAAAAAAATTTGGAATTTTCAAATTTTTTTGGTTTGGTTTTCCTAAGTTGGGATTGAACTCAATTCCAGCGAGAATTCCCAAAAAAAATTGGAATTTTTGGAATTTTTTTTGTTTTAGTTTTCCTAAGTTGGGATTGGCCTCAAATCCACCCAGAATTCCTAAAAAAATTTGGAATTTTTGAATTTTTTGGTTTGGTTTTCCTAAGTTGGGATTGGCCTCGAATGCACCCAGAATTCCTAAAAAAATTTGGAATTTTTGAATTTTTTTGGTTTTCCTAAATTGGGATTGGCCTCAAATCCACCCAGATTCCTAAAAAAATTTGGAATTCTTTGGAATTTCTTGGAATTTTTTGGAATTTTTTTGTTTTGGTTTGCCTAAATTGGGATTGGCCTCAAATCCAATCAAAATTCCTAAAAAAATTGGGAATTTTTTGGAATTTTTTGGATTTTTTTGGAAATTTTTGGTTTTGGTTTTCCTAAATTGGGATTGGCCTCAAATCCACCCAAAATTCCTAAAAAAATTTGGAATTTTCGAATTTTTTTGGTTTTGGTTTTCCTAAATTGGGATTGGCCTCAATTCCACCCAGAATTCCTAAAAAAATTTGGAATTTTTGAATTTTTTGGTTTTTCTAAATTGGGATTGACCTCGAATCCACCCAAAATTCCTAAAAAAATTTGGATTTTTTGAATTTTTTGGTTTTGGTTTTCCTGAGCTGGGATTGACCTCAAATCAAAACAGAATTCCTAAAAAAATTTGGAATTTTTTGGAATTTTTTGGTTTTTCTAAATTGGGATTGGCCTCAAATCCGACCAGAATTCCTAAAAAAAATTTGGAATTTTAGAATTTTTTTGGTTTGGTTTTCCTAAACTGGGATTGGCCTCAAATCTAAACAGAATTCCAAAGAAAAATTGGAATTGTTTGGGTTTGGTTTGCCTAGGTTGGGATTGGTCTCGAATCTAAACAGAATTCCTAAAAAAAAATTGGAATTTTTTGGTTTTGCTAAGCTGGGATTGACCTCAAATCCACCCAGAATTCCTCAAAAAAAAATATGGAATTTTTTAAAGCCAGAATTGACCTTGGATCTGACCGGAATTCCTAAAAAAAAAGGAATTTTTAAATTTTTTGGTTTTGGTTTTCCTAAGTTGGGATTGGCCTCAAATCCACCCAGAATTCCTAAAAAAATTTGGAATTTTAAAATTTTTTGGTTTTGGTTTTCCTAAATTGGAATTGACCTCAAATGCACCCAGAATTCCTAAAAAAATTGGAATTTTTTGGAATTTTAAAATTTTTTTGGTTTTGTTTTTCCTAAATTGGGATTGAACTCAAATCCACCCAAAATTCCCAAAAAAATTTGGAATTTTTGAATTTTTTTGTTTTTCTAAATTGGGATTGGCCCCAAATCCACCCAAAATTCCTAAAAAAATTTGGAATTTTAAAATTTTTTTGGTTTTGGTTTTCCTAAATTGGGATTGACCTCAAATCCAACCAAAATTCCCCAAAAAATTTGGAATTTTAAAATTTTTTGCTTTGGTTTTCTTAAATTGGGATTGGCCTCAAATGCACCCAGAATTCCTAAAAAATTTTGGAATTTTTTGGAATTTTTTGGAATTTTTTGGAATTTTTTGGAATTTTTTGGTTTTGGTTTTCCTAAAATGGGATTGGCCTCAAATCCACCCAGAATTCCTAAAAAAATTTGGAATTTTGGAATTTTTTTGGTTTTCCTAAATTGGGATTGGCCTCAAATCCACCCAGAATTCCTAAAAAAATTTGGAATTTTTTGGAATTTTTTGGAATTTTTTGGAATTTTTTTGTTTTGGTTTTTCGAAATTGGGATTGGCCTCAAATCCACCCAGAATTCCTAAAAAAAAATTTGGAATTTTTGAATTTTTTTGCTTTGATTTTCCTAAATTGGGATTGGCCTCAAATCCAACCAAAATTCCTAAAAAAATTTGGAATTTTTGAATTTTTTTTGTTTTGGTTTTCCTAAATTGGGATTGGCCTCAAATCCACCCAGAATTCCTAAAAAAATTTGGAATTTTTTGGAATTTTTTGGAATTTTTTTGGAATTTTTTGGAATTTTTTGGAATTTTTTGGAATTTTTTGGAATTTTTTGGAATTTTTTGGTTTTGGTTTTCCTAAGTTGGGATTGACCTCAAATCCACCCAGAATTCCTAAAAAAAATTGGAATTTTTGGAATTTTTTGGAATTTTTTGGAATTTTTTGGTTTTGGTTTTCCTAAGTTGGGATTGACCTCAAATCCACCCAGAATTCCTAAAAAAATTTGGAATTTTTGAATTTTTTGGTTTTCCTAAATTGGGATTGCCCCCAAATCCACAAAAAATTCCTAAAAAAAATTTGGAATTTTCGAATTTTTTTGGTTTTGTTTGACCTCAAATCCACCCAGAATTCCTAAAAAAATTTGGAATTTTTGGAATTTTTTTGGTTTGGTTTTCCTAAAATGGGATTGGCCTCAAATCCACCCAGAATTCCGAAAAAAAATTTGGAATTTTTTGGTTTTGGTTTTCCTAAGTTGGAATTGGCCCCAAATCCACCCAGAATTCCTAAAAAAATTTGGAATTTTTGAATTCTTTTGGTTTTGGTTTTCTAAATTGGGATTGGTCCCAAATCCACCCAGAATTCCTAAAAAAATTTGGAATTTTTAAATTTTTTTTTGTTTGTTTTTCCTAAATTGGGATTGACCTCAAATCCAACCAAAATTCCTAAAAAAAATTTGGAATTTTTTGGTATTTTTTGGTTTTGGTTTTCCTAAACTGGGATTGGCCTCAAAACTGAATGGAATTCCCAAAAGAAACCAAAAAAAAAATTGGAAATTTTTGGAAAACCAAACCAAACCAAATCCAGTTTTTGTTGGAAATTCTAAAATTCCTAAAAAAGCCCCAAAATTGCTCAAAACAGCCCCAAAATTGCCCAAGGGGACTCTCAATGTCCCCAGGGCCACCCCAGATGTCCCCAAGCCCCCCCCACCCCCTTGTCCCCAACCCACCCCAAACCTGGAACCTGTCCCCAACTCTGTCCCCAAAGTCCCCTCCATGTCCCCAAAGTCCCCAAAGTCCCCCCTGTGTCCCCAAAGTCCCCTCCATGTCCCCAAAGTCCCCTCCATGTCCCCAAAGTCCCCTCACGGTCCCCAAAGTCCCCCCTGTGTCCCCAAAGTCCCCTCCATGTCCCCAAAGTCCCCTCACGGTCCCCAAAGTCCCCTCTGTGTCCCCAGATTCCCCTCACGGTCCCCTCCATGTCCCCAAAGTCCCCTCCATGTCCCCAAAGTCCCCTCACAGTCCCCAAAGTCCCCTCTGTGTCCCCAAAGTCCCCTCACGGTCCCCTCCATGTCCCCAAAGTCCCCAACGTCCCCGCCATATCCTCGAAGTCCCCTCACGGTCCCCGCCATGTCCCCAAAGTCCCCTCTGTGTCTCCAAACCCCCCTGTGTCCCCAAAGTCCCCTCACGGTCCCCTCCATGTCGCCTTCATGTCCCCAAAGTCTCCAAAGTCCCCTCACGGTCCCCTCCATGTCCCCAAAGTCCCCTCACGGTCCCCGCCATGTCCCCAAAGTCTCCAAAGTCCCCAAAGTCCCCTCACGGTCTCCTCCATGTCCTCAAAGTCCCCTCACGGTCCCCAGAGCCCCCTCCACGTCCCCAAAGTCCCCCCTGTGTCCCCAAAGTCCCCTCCATGTCCCCAAAGTCCCCTCCATGTCCCCAAACCCCCTCAGTGTCCCCAAAGTCCCCTCACGGTCCCCAAAGTCCCTTCACGGTCCCCGCCATGTCCCCAAAGTCCCCGAAGTCCCCTCACGGTCCCCGCCATGTCCCCAAAGTCCCCTCACGGTCCCCTCCATGTCCCAAAAGCCCCCAAAGTCCCCAAAATTTTCAAAGTCCCCTCACGGTCCCCAAAGTCTCCCAAGTCCCCGCCATGTCCCCAAAGTCCCCTCACGGTGCTCAAAGTTCCCTCACGGTCCCCGCCATGTCCCCAAAGTCCCCTCACGGTCCCCAAAGTCCCCTCACGGTCCCCGCCATGTCCCCAAAGTCCCCAAAGTCCCCGCACGGTCCCCAAAGTCCCCAAAGTCTCCAAAGTTCCCTCACGGTCCCCAGAGTCCCCAAAGTCCCCTCACGGTCCCCTCCACGTCCCCAAAGTCCCCCCTGTGTCCCCAAACCCCCTCTGTGTCCTCAAGGTCCCCTCACGGTCCCTAAAATCCCCTCACGGTCCCCTCCATGTCCTCAAAGTCCCCTCACGGTCCCCAAAGTCCCCTCACGGTCCCCTCACGGTCCCCAAAGTCCCCTCACGGTGCCCGCCATGTCCCCAAAGTCCCCAAAGTTTCCAAAGTCCCCTCACGGTCCCCAAAGTCCCCTCACGGTCCCCAAAGTCCTCTCACGGTCTCCTCCATGTCCCCAAAGTCCCCTCTGTGTCTCCAAACTCCTCTGTGTCCCCAAAGTCCCCTCACGGTCCCCAAAGTCCCCTCACGGTCCCCGCCATGTCCCCAAAGTCCCCAAAGTCCCCAAAGTCTCCCAAGTCCCCGCCATGTCCCCAAAGTCCCCTCACGGTCCCCAAAGTCCCCTCACGGTCTCCTCCATGTCCCCAAAGTCCCCTCTGTGTCTCCAAACTCCTCTGTGCCCCCAGAGTCCCCTCACGGTCCCCAAAGTCCCCAAAGTCCCCTCACGGTGCCCGCCACGTCCCCCAAGTCCCCAAAGTTTCCAAAGTCCCCTCACGGTCCCCGCCATGTCCCCAAAGTCCCCAACGTCCCCGCCATATCCCCGAAGTCCCCTCCCGGTCCCCGCCATGTCCCCAAAGTCCCCAAAGTTTCCAAAGTCCCCTCACGGTCCCCAAAGTCCCCCCACGGTCCCCTCACGGTCCCCGCCATGTCCCCAAAGTCCCCTCACGGTCCCCAAAGTCCCCAAAGTTTCCAAAGTCGCCTCACGGTCTCCAAAGTCCTCTCACGGTCCCCTCCATGTCCCCAAAGTCCCCGCCATGTCCCCAAAGCCCCCAAAGTCTCCGAAGTCCCCTCACGGTCCCCGCCATGTCCCCAAAGTCCCCTCACGGTCCCCTCCATGTCCCCGAAGTCTCTCAAGTCCCCGCCATGTCCCCAAAGTCCCCTCACGGTCCCCGAAGTCCCCTCACGGTCCCCGCCATGTCCCCAAAGTCCCCAAAGTCCCCTCACGGTCCCCAAAGTCCCCTCAGTGTCCCCAAAGTCCCCACACGGTCCCCTCCATGTCCCCAAAGTCTCCAAAGTCCCCAAAGTCTCCCAAGTCCCCAAAGTCTCCGAAGTCCCCTCACGGTCCCCGCCATGTCCCCAAAGTTTCCAAAGTCCCCTCACGGTCCCCAAAGTCCCCTCACGGTCCCCAAAGTCCTCTCACGGTCCCCTCCATGTCCCCAAAGTCTCCCAAGTCCCCGCCATGTCCCCAACGTCCCCCCACGGTCCCCAAAGTCCCTTCACGGTCCCCGCCATGTCCCCAAAGTTTCCAAAGTCCCCGCCATGTCCCAAAAGTCCCCTCACGGTCTCCTCCATGTCCCCAAAGTCCCCTCTGTGTCTCCAAACCCCCCTGTGTCCCCAAAGTCCCCTCACGGTCCCCTCCCAGTTCCCGCCATGTCCCCGCGCCCCCCTCAGGCCGCCCCTCACGTCGCCGCCATTTTGTCCGGCCCCTTCCCGCTCCCCCCCCTTCCACCGGCTCCCCCTCACCCCCAGCTCCCCCCGCGCTGTCCCCGCGGTGTCGCCGCTCCCGTTACCGGCGCTGTCCCCCGCGTTGTCCCCTCGTTGTCCCCTCGCTGTCCCCGCCGCGCCCTCGGGCCGCGCCCGCCGCTGCCACAGGCGGGGCCGTCGCCATGGCGACCCCGCCACTTCCGGTGACGCCGGAAGTGAGTGACGGCAAACCCGGAAGTGAGTGACGGCCAACCCGGAAGTGCCGCGCCACACTCAAGATGGCGGACGGGGCGAGAAGCGGCGCTCCCTGGCGGGCAGAGCGGGAATGACAACGCAAAATTTTGGGGATTTTTTTTGGGTTTTTTGGGGTCGCAAAGTTTGGGATCCACCCTGAGGGATTTGGGGTCTCCACTCCGGTGTGGTTGTGTCCTCCCCAAGGCATTTGAAGGCTCTCAAGAGGGGAAAATTCCTTTAGGGTATGAATGGGAGACACCTGAGCCTCAATTCCCACTCCCAAATCCCTGCAGCCCCCCCCAAGAATGGGAACCTCAAAATCCCAATCCCTGAAACCCCCAAATCCCAACCCCAGACCCCTGAATTCCTCCAAATCCCAAACCCGGGAACCCCCCAACCCCAATCCCCCAAATCCCAGTCCCTGAACCCCAAATCCCAAACCCCAAATTCCACCCCCCAAATCCCAAACCCCAAAATCTCAAACTCTGAACCCCTCAAATCCCAAACCCCTGGATACCCCAAATCCCCCAAATCCCAAATCTCCCAAATCCCTGATTTCTCCCAATACCAAATCCCAAATCCCTGAATTCCCTCAAATCCCAAACCCCAAATCCCAAACCCCAAATCCCAAATGCCTGAAATCCCTTAAATCCCAAACCCCAAATCCCAAATCCCAAACCCCCAAAATCCCAAATCCCTGAATTCCCCCAGATCCCAAACCTCAAACCCCAAATCCCAAACCCCAAATCCCAAACCACTGAATTCCCTCAAATCCCAAATCCCAAACCCCAATCCCAAACCCCAAATCCCAACCCCCTGAATTCCCCCAAATCCCAAACTCCAAATCCCAAACCCCAAATCTCAAACCCCAAATCCTCAATCCCTGAATTCCCTCAAACCCCAAATCCCTGAATTCCCCCAAATCCCAAACCCCAAACCTCAAACCCCAAATCCCTGAATTCCCCCAAATCCCAAACCCCAAACCTCAAACCCCAAATCCCTGAATTCTCTCAAATCCCAAATCCCAAATTCCAAACCCCAAACCCCAAATCCCAAATCCCCAAACCCCAATCCCTGAATTCCCTCAAACCCCAAATCCCAAATCCCTGAATTCCCCCAAATCCCAAATCCCTGAATTCCTTCAAATCCCAAACCCCAAACCCCAAATCCCAAACCACTGAATTCCCTCAAATCCCAAATCCCAAACCCCAAACCCCAAATCCCAAATCCCAAATCCCAATTAATGAACTGGGAGCAAACTGGGAGTGACTGGGGCCAAACTGGGAGGGACTGGGAGGGACTGGGAGAAAACTGGTCCAAACTGGGACAGACTGACGCAAACTGGGAGTGGCTGGGATGGACTGGGGCCAAACTGGGATTGAACTGGGAGGGACTGGGATGGACTGGGACAGAGTGGGATGGACTGGGACAGACTGGGATCAAACTGGGACCAAACTGGTTCCAAAGTGGGAGGGGCTGGGAAGAACTGGGACAAACTGGGATTAAACTGGGAGGGACTGGGATGGACTGGGAGGGACTGGGACAGACTGGGATGGATTGAGACCAAACTGGTCCAAACTGGGAGGGACTGGGACCAAACTGGGACAAATTGGGACCAAACTGATGCAAACTGGGAGGGACTGGGAGTGGCTGGGATGGACTGGGGCCAAACTGGGATTGAACTGGGAGGGACTGGGAACAAACTGGGATTGAACTGGGAGTGGCTGGGATGGACTGGGACAGAGTGGGATGGACTGGGAGCAAACTGGGACAGACTGGGATCAAACTGGGACCAAACTGGTTCCAAAGTGGGAGGGGCTGGGAAGAACTGGGACAAACTGGGATTAAACTGGGAGGGACTGGGATGGACTGGGAGGGACTGGGACAGACTGGGATGGATTGAGACCAAACTGGTCCAAACTGGGAGGGACTGGGACGGACTGGGATGAACTGGGATGGACTGGGAGGGACTGGGAGCAAACTGGGACGAAATTGGGGCCAAACTGGGAGGGACTGGGAGCACCTGGGGCCAAACTGGGAGGGACTGGTTCCAAACTGGTCCAAACTGGGGGCAAACTGGGATCAAGCTGGGAGGGACTGGGATGGACTGGGACCAAACTGGGATTAAACTGGGATGAACTGGGATCAAAGTGGGACGAACTCGGAGGGACTGGGACAGACTGGGAGCGAACTGGGACAGACTGGGATGGACTGGGATGGACTGGGATCAAACTGGGATGAACTGGGATTAAACTGGGAGGGACTGGGACCAAACTGGGACAGACTGGGAGGGACTGGGACAGACTGGGAGCAAACTGGGAGGGACTGGGATGGACTGGGAGGGACTGGGAGTGACTGGGAGGGACTGGGAGCAAACTGGGATGAAACTGGGATGGACTGGGACCAAACTGGGACGAACTGGGAGGGACTGGGACAGACTGGGAGCGAACTGGGACCAACTGGGATAAACTGGGATGGACTGGGATCAAACTGGGACGAAACTGGGGCCAAACTGGGAGGGACTGGTTCCAAACTGGTCCAAACTGGGGGCAAAATGGGATCAAGCTGAGAGGGACTGGGAGCAACTGGGATCAAACTGGGACAGACTGGGATGAACTGGGATGGGCTGGGGCCAAACTGGGACAAACTGGGAGGGACTGGGAGCAAACTGGGACGAACTGGGAGGGACTGGGACAGACTGGGATAAACTGGGAGGGACTGGGAGCAAACTGGGACAAATTGGGACCAAACTGACGCAAACTGGGAGGGACTGGGAGGGGCTGGGATGGACTGGGGCCAAACTGGGACAGACTGGGAGAGACTGGGAAGAACTGGGAGCGAACTGGGAACAACTGGGAACAAACTGGGACCAAACTGGGACCAAACTGGGACAGGCTGGGAGCACCTGGCACCAAACTGGGAGGGACTGGTTCCAAAATGGTCCAAACTGGGGGCAAAATGGGATCAAGCTGGGACAAACTGGGACAAACTGGGACAGACTGGGACAAACTGGGACAAACTGGGAGGGACTGGGATGGACTGGGATCAAACTGGTTCAAACTGGGGTGAAACTGGGGCCAAACTGGGAGGGACTGGGATGGACTGGGACAGAGTGGGAGGGACTGGGAACAAACTGTGACGAAACTGGGGCCAAACTGGGAACCAAACTGGTCCAAACTGGGACCAAACTGGGACAGACTGGGACCAAACTGGGACAGACTGGGACCAAACTGGGGCCAGACTGGGAGGGAGCGGTTCCAAACTGGTCCAAACTGGGGGCAAAATGGGGTCAAACTGGGCCAAACTGGGACAGACTGGGACAAACTGGGATGGGCTGGGATGAAACTGGGACCAAACTGGGGCCAAACTGGGATGGACTGGGAAGAACTGGGAGCAAACTGGGAGCAAGTGGGACAAACTGGGAGGGACTGAGACCAAATTGGGACAGACTGGGAGGGACTAGAACCAAACTGGGACAGACTGGGGCCAAACTGGGATAAACTGGGAGGGACTGGGAGGGACTGGGATGGACTGGGGACAAACTGGGATTAAACTGGGATAAACTGGGAGGGACTGGGAGGGACTGGGCCAAACTGGGATGAACTGGGATTAAACTGGGAGGGACTGGGACCAAACTGGTTCCAAACTGGGAGGGACTGGGACAAAACTGGGACAAACTGGGAGGGACTGGGAGTGGCTGGGATGGGCTGGGGCCAAACTGGGATTGAACTGGGAGGGACTGGGAACAAACTGGGGCCAAACTGGGAGAAATTGGGGGCAAAATGGGATCAAACTGGGACAAACTGGGACAGACTGGGATGGACTGGGATGAACTGGGATGGACTGGGACAGACTGGGATGGACTGGGACAGACTGGGACAGACTGGGATGGACTGGGGCCAAACTGGGATAAACTGGGAGGGGCTGGGATGGACTGGGGCCAAACTGGGACCAAACTGGGAGGGACTGGGAGCAACTGGGATAAACTGGGACAGACTGGGATGAACTGGGATGGACTGGGATGGACTGGGATCAAACTGGGGCCAAACTGGGACCAAACTGGGATTGAACTGGGAGGGACTGGGAGGGACTGGGATGGACTGGGATCAAACTGGGGCCAAACTGGGAGGGACTGGGATCAAACTGGTCCAAACTGGTTCCAAACTGGCCGATCCTTTATTGAGGGGAGGGGAGACACGGGACGGGGTGGGGCCACGCCGATGACGTCACCATGCCCATATATGGAGCAGGGAACCCCCGATGACGTCACCGCTTCCATATTTGGGGCGGGGAACCCCCGGTGACGTCAGCGCCTCCTTCAGCTCCGGATTTTGGGGCCGTTCCGGGCGATTTTGGGGGGGATTGGCCCCAAAATTTTGGGGGATTTCGACTCAATTTGAGGGGGGGACCCCGAAAAATTTTGGGGTGCTCCTATGACGTCATCACCCCAAATTTGGGGGGTTTCGAGCGCCATTTTGGGGGCGAAACCCCCAAATTTGGGCTCCATTTTGGGGCATTTCACCCCCAAATTTCGACGTTTTGAGGGCGGGAGCCCCCAAAATTTTGGGGGTGCCCCGATGACGTCATCACCCGAAATTTGGGGGATTTTGGCACAAATTTGGGGCATTTTGAAGCATTTTTTGGGGCGTTTCACCCCAAAATTTTGGACATTTTGAGGGGGTGACCCCAAAGTTTTGGGGGTGCCCCGATGACGTCATCGCCCCTTGATGACCTCATACAACCCCAAATTTTGGGGGGGGGATTTGGACCAAATTTAGGGGGTGAAATGCCCCAAAATTGAGTCTGAACACCCCAAAATTTTGGGGGTGCCACCCCCAAAATCGTGTTCGACCCCCCCAAATTTGGGGGTGATGACGTCATAGAGGAACCCCCAAAATTTCGGGGGGGGAAACCCCCTCAAAATGCCCAAATTTGGGGGTGTTTCCCCTCCAAATTGAGTCCAAACTCCCCAAAATTGGGGTCAAAAATTCACCAAAATTTGGGGGTGTATGACGTCATTGGGGGTGATGACGTCACCAAAATTTTGGGGGTGCCCCTATGACGTCTCCACCCCCAAATTTGGGGTTTTGGCAGAAATTTGGGGCATTTTAAAGCATTTTTTGGGGCATTTCACCCCAAAATTCTGGACATTTCGAGGGGGTGACCCCCCGAAATTTTGGGGTTCCCCTATGACGTCATCACCCCCAAATGACCTCAGGCACCCCCAAATTTTTAGGGGAGGATTTGAACCAAATTTGGGGGTGAAATGCCCTAAAATTCTGCCTAAACACCCCAAAATTGGGGTCGAAAAATCACCAAAATTTGGGGGTGTATGACGTCATTGCGAGTGATGACATCACCGAAATTTTGGGGTGCTCCTATAACGTCATCACCCCCAAATTCAATGTTTTGGACTCAATTTTGGGCTATTTTGGCTCCGTTTTGGGGGCGTTTCACCACCAAATTTTGCCATTTTTGGGAAGGGACACCCCGAAATCTTTGGTCACAGATTTAGGGGTGACCCCCCAAAATTTAGGGGCGCTCCTATGACGTCATCAGCCCAAATTTGGGGGGTTTTGAGCGCGATTTTGGGGCTGTTTCGGCTCCGTTTTGGGCCATTTCTCCCCCAAATTTTGCCATTTTTTTGGACCCCGACACCCCCAAAATTTTGGGGTTTCCCCCCAAAATTTGGGGGCTCCCCCATGACGTCATCACCCCCAAATTCGATGGTTTGGACGCCATTTTGGGGCTGTTTCAGCTCCATTTTGGGGGCGTTTTTTCCCCAGATTTTGCAATTTTGGGAAGGGACACCCCCAAAATTTTCGGTCACAGATTTTAGGGGTGACCCCCCCCCCAAAAATTTAGGGGCTCCCCCATGACGTCATCACCCCCAAATTCGATGTTTTGGACTCAATTTTGGGCTATTTTGGCTCCGTTTTGCGCCATTTCGCCCCCAAATTTTGCCATTTTTTGGACGCCAACACCCCCAAATTTTGGTCACGGATTCGGGGGTGACCCCAAAAATTTGGGGGCTCCCCCATGACGTCATCACCCTCAAAATTGAATGGTTTGGCCGCAATTTTGGTCCTGTTTAGACTCAATTTTGAGCCGTTTCACCCCCAAATTTTGCCATTTTTTTGGACCCTGACACCCCCCAAATTTTGGGGATGACCCCCCCAAAATTTAGGGGGGCTCCCCCATGACGTCATCACCCCCTGATGGCGATGTCCCCGGGGTGGCTGAGCCAAACATCAAAAACGCTTTTATTGGGCGGCGGGAAGGCCCCGAGATCCCCCTCGGGGTTCGCCCTTTCCCCCCCCAAATTCCGGGGCTCCACCCCCACCCGAGCCCCCCAATTCCCCCCAAAATTCGGGGTCCCCCCGCTCCCTTCGGGGGCCACGGCATTGGGGGCACCCCCGGAGCTGTGGGAGGAGGGCAGGGACCCCCAGGGCTGGGGAGTCCGGGCCGGGATTTGGGGGATCCCGGCCGGGATTTGGGGGATCCCGGCCGGGATTTGAGGGATCCGGGCCGGGATTTGGGGAGTCCCGGCCGGGATTTGAGGGGTCTGGGCCGGGATTTGAGGGGTCCGGGCCGGGATTTGAGGGGTCCGGGCCGGGATTTGGGGAGTCCCAGCCGGGATTTGAGGGATCCGGGCCGGGATTTGAGGGATCCCGGCCGGGATTTGGGGAGTCCCGGCCGGGATTTGGGGGTTCCGGGCCGGGATTTGCGGGGTCCCCGCGGGGTTTTTGGGGTTCCCCGCGGGGTTTTTGGGGGGGCTGTGCCTGAGCAAGGCCTCGATGGAGAAGGGGGAGTTCGGGGGGCCCGGGCAGGGGGGGTAGGGGCAGCCCCGGAGCACGAACGGGGCCAGGTCGGGGGCGAAGGCGGAGCCGCGGGCCACGGGCGTGTTCTGGAGCCGCAGCGCGGCCGGGGGGATCCGGGCAACGTCCACGGTCCAGAAATTGCCCTTGGAGTGGGGTTTGGAGGGGTCCTTCAGCACCTGGGGAGGGAGGAAATCCCAAAGAAATCCTAAAAAACTCAAAGCAGATGGAAAAATCCCCCAAAAATCCCATTGGAGGGGATTTGAAAAGCAAAAAACCCCATGAGAAACCATAAAAAACCCCCAAAAAACGCAGAGAGAAACCAAAAAAAACCCCAAAAAACCCAGTGAGAAACCTCAAAAAACCCCAAGAGAAACCATAAAAAAACCCCAAAAAAAACCCATGAGAAACCCCCCAAAAAATCCCAGAAGAAATCCCCCAAAAAACCCCAAACACCCCATGGGAAACCATAAAAAAACCATTAAAAAACCCCATGAGGAACCCCAAAAAAACCCTGAGAGAAACCCTAAAAAAACCCCCAAAAACCCAGTGAGAAACCATAAATAAACCCCAAAAAACCCCATAGAAATAAAAAAAACCCAAAAAATCCCACGAAAAATCCCACGAAAAAACCCCAAAAACCCCATGAGAAACCATAAAAAAAACCCCAAAAACCCAGAAGAGAAACCCCTAAAAAACTCCAAGAATCCAAAGAGAAACCCCAAAAAACCCAGTGAGAAACCATAAAAAAGTCCCCAAAAAATAAGTGAGAAACCATAAAAAAACCCCATAAAAATCCCATGAGAAACCCCCCAAAAAAACCCCTAAAAACCCTGAGAGAAACCCTAAAAGAACCCAAAAAACCCCATAAAAAAACGTAAAAAAAACCCCAAAAAATCCCATGAGAAACCCCCTAAAAAAACCCTGAAAAAAAACCCATTAAAAAAAACCCAAAAATCTCCGTGAGAAACCCTAAAAAAACCCCGAAAAAAACCCAGAAAAAAACCCCCAAAAAAACCCTGAGAGAAACCCTAAAAGAACCCAAAAAACCCCATAAAAAATGTAAAAAAACCCCAAAAAACCCCATGAGAAACCCCCTAAAAAAACCCCAAAAAACCCCGGAGAGAAACCCTAAAAAAACCCCAAAAAAAAACCATTAAAAAATCCTCAAAAATCCCAGTGACAAACCTTAAAAACCCCAAAAAACCCCATAAGAAACCCCCTAAAAAAACCCAAAAAACCCCTGAGAGAAACCCTAAAAGAACCCAAAAAACCCCATAAAAAAACGTAAAAAAACCCCAAAAAACCCCAAGAGAAACCTCTAAAAAACCCCAAAAAATCATAAAAAACCCCAAAAAACCCCAGAAAAAAGGATAAAAAAACCCCCAAAACCCAGTGAGAAATCCCCAAAAAAACCCCAAAAAACCCCAGAAAAACCCATAAAAAAACCCCAAAAAACCCCATGAGAAACCCCAAAAAAACCCCAAAAATCCCCGTGAGAAACCCCAAAAAAACCCCGAAAAAAACCCATAAAAAACCCCAAAAACCCCAAGAGAAACCATAAAAAAAACCCCAGAAAAAAACCCTAAAAAAACCCCAAAAAACCCCATGAGAAACCCTAAAAAAACCCCCAAAAATCTCCATGACAAACCATAAAAAATCCCAAAAAAACCCATTGAGAAACCATAAAAAAACCCCAAAAAACACCAGGAAAAAAAAATTTTAAAAATTCCTAAAAAATCCCATGAGAAACCCCCCAAAAAAACCCCAAAAAACCCCAGAAGAAACTCCCAAAAAAACCCCCAAAAATTCCAAGAGAAACCATAAAAAAACCCCAAAATAACCCCATAGAAATCCTAAAAAAACCCCAAAAATCCCCAAAAAAACCCCCTTAGAAATCATAAAAAAACCCAAAAAAATCCCAGGAAAAACCCTAAAAAACCCCAAAAATCCCACTGAGAAACCCTAAAAAACCCAAAAACCCCAGTGAGAAACCCTAAAAAACCTCAAAAAACCCCATGAGAAACCCTAAGAAAACCCCAAAAAAAACCCTGAGAGAAACCCTAAAAGAACCCAAAAAAACCCATAAAAAAACGTAAAAAAAACCCCAAAAAATCCCATGAGAAACCCCAAAAAAACCCCCAAAAATCCCTAAAAAAACCCCAAAAATCCCAGTGAGAAACCCCAAAAAAACCCCGAAAAAAACCCATTAAAAAACCCCAAAAACCCCATGAGAAACCCTAAAAAAAACCCAAAAAACCCCCAAAAAAACCCCAAAAAAACTCTGAGAGAAACCCTAAAAGAACCCAAAAAACCCCATAAAAAAACTTTAAAAAAACCCCAAAAAACCCCATGAGAAACCCCAAAAAAAACCCCCAAAACCCCATGAGAAACCCTAAAAAAACCCAAATAAACCCAGTGAGAAACCATAAAAAAACCAAAAAAACCCCAGAAAAAACCCCCCCAAAAAACCCCAGAAAAAAACCCCAAAAAAACCCCAAAACCCCATGAGAAACCATAAAAACCCTGAAAAAAAAAACCATAAAAACCCCCAAAAAACCAAGTGAGAAACCCTAAAAAAACCCCAAAAATCCCAGTGAGAAACCATAAAAAAACCCAAAAAACCCCCCTTAGAAATCATAAAAAACCCCAAAAATCCCTGAGAGAAACCATAAAAAAAACCCCAAAAACCCCATGAGAAACCCCAAAAAAACCCCAAAAATCCCCAAAAAAAACCCCAAAACCCCATGAGAAACCCCTAAAAAACCCCAAGAACCCGAAGAGAAACCCCAAAAAATCCCCATCAGAAACCATAAAAAAATCCTAAAAAACCCCCAAAAAATCCCAAAAATACCCGAGGAAAAACCATAAAAAAACCCAAAAAACCCCAGAAAAAAGGATAAAAAAAAACCCCAAAAAAACCCTGAGAGAAACCCTAAAAGAACCCAAAAAACCCCATTAAAAAAAGTAAAAAAAACCCAAAAAACCCCATGAGAAACCCCAAAAAAACCCCAAAAACCCCATGAGAAACCCTAAAAAAACCCCAAAAAAAACCCATAAAAAACCCCCCAAAATCCCAGTGAGAAACCCTAAAAAACTCAAAAAACCCCAAGAGAAACCCCCTAAAAAAACCCCAAAAAACCTCTGAAAGAAACCCTAAAAGAACCCAAAAAACCCCATAAAAAAACCCCAAAAAACCCAGTGAGAAACCATAAAAAAACCCCCCCAAAAAAACCCTTAGAAATCATAAAAACCCCCAAAAAATCCCACGAAAAACCCTAAAAAACCCCAAAAATCCCTGAGAGAAACCATAAAAAAACCCCATGAGAAACCCCCCAAAAAATCCCAGAAGAAATCCCCAAAAAACCCCAAACACCCCATGGGAAACCATAAAAAAACCATTAAAAAACCCCATGAGGAACCCCAAAAAAACCCTGAGAGAAACCCTAAAAAAACCCCAAAAAACCCAGTGAGAAACCATAAATAAACCCCAAAAAACCCCATAGAAATAAAAAAACCCCAAAAAAACCCAGTGAGAAATCCCCAAAAAAACCCCAAAAAACCAGAAGAGAAACCCTAAAAAACCCAAAAAACCCCATGAGAAACCTCCCAAAAAACCCCCCAAAAAACACCACGAGAAACCATAAATAAACCCCAAAAAACCCCTTAGAAATCATAAAAAAACCCAAAAAAACCCAGAAGAAACCATAAAAAAAACCCCAAATAACCCCATGAGAAATCCTAAAAAAACCCCAAAAATCCCCAGTGAGAAACCCCAAAAAACCCCATGAGAAACCCTAAAAAACCCCAAAAAAACCCCAAGAGAAACCCCTAAAAAACCCCAAAAAACCCGAAGAGAAATCCCAAAAAAAACCCCAAAAAAAACCCTGAGAGAAACCCTAAAAAAACCCCAAAAAAACCCAGGAGAAACCCCCCAAAAAATCCCAAAAACCCCAGAAAAAACCCCAAAAAAACCCCAAAAAACCCCATGAGAAACCATAAAAAAAACCCCAAAAACCCCATGAGAAACCCCAAAAAAACCCCAAAAATCCCCAAAAAAACCCAAAAACCCCATGAGAAACCCCAAAAAAACCCCAAAAATCCCCCAAAAAACCCCAAAAACCCCATGAGAAACCCCTAAAAAACCCCAAGAACCCGAAGAGAAACCCCAAAAAATCCCCATCAGAAACCATAAAAAAATCCTAAAAAACCCCAAAAAATCCCAAAAATACCCGAGGAAAAACCATAAAAAACCCCAAAAAACCCAGAAAAAAGGATAAAAAACCCCCAAAAAACCCCTGAGAGAAACCCTAAAAGAACCCAAAAAACCCCATAAAAAACCCTAAAAAAACCCCAAAAAACCCCAAAAATCCCAAAAAAAACCCCAAAAATCTCAGTGAGAAACCCCAGGAATGGAGCCCAGGTGAGGCTGCCCTGGAATGGGGCTGGGAGGGGCCCTTGAGCACCTGGGCAGGGGAGAAATCCCAAAGAAATCCTAAAAAACTCAAAGGAGATGGAAAAATCCCCAAAAAATCCCATTGGAGGGGATTGGAAAAGCAAAAAACCCCATGAGAAACCCTAAAAAAATGAAAAAAACCAAGTGAGAAACCATAAAAAAACCCCCAAAAAACCCCAGAAAAAACCCCAAAAAAATCCCCCCCCCCCCAAAACCAGTGAGAAACCATAAAAACCCTGAAAAAAAAAACCCATAAAAACCCCCAAAAAACCAAGTGAGAAACCCTAAAAAAACCCCAAAAAACCCAGTGAGAAACCATAAAAAAAACCTCCAAAAAAACCCTTAGAAATCATAAAAACCCCCAAAAAATCCCCATGAGAAACCCTAAAAAACCCCAAAAATCCCTGAGAGAAACCATAAAAAAACCCCAAAAAACCCCCCTTAGAAATCATAAAAAACCCAAAAAAATCCCACGAAAAACCCTAAAAATCCCCAAAAAACCAGTGAGAAACCCTAAAAAACCCAAAAAAACCCCATAAAAAAAACGTAAAAAAACCCCAAAAAACCCCATGAGAAACCCAAAAAAAAACCCCAAAAAACCCATGAGAAACCCAAAAAAAAACCCCAAAAAACCCCATGAGAAACCCCCCCAAAAAATCCCAGAAGAAATCCCCAAAAAAACCCCAAACACCCCATGAGAAACCATAAAAAAACCATTAAAAAACCCCATGAGGAACCCCAAAAAAACCCTGAGAGAAACCCTAAAAAAAGCCCAAAAAACCCAGTGAGAAACCATAAAAAAACCCCAAAAAACCCGTGAGAAACCATAAAAAAACCCCGAAAATCTCAGTGAGAAACACCAAAAAAACCCCAAAAACCCCATGAGAAACCTCCCAAAAAAACCCCCAAAAAACACCACGAGAAACCATAAATAAACCCCAAAAAACCCCTTAGAAATCATAAAAAAACCCAAAAAAACCCAGAAGAAACCATAAAAAAACCCCAAATAACCCCATGAGAAACCATGAAAAAAACCCCAAAAAACCCAGTGAGAAACCCCCAGAAATCTCATGAGAAACCATAAAAAAGACCCCAAAAACCCAAGAGAAACCATGAAAAAAACCCCAAAAAATCCCCATGAAAAATCCTAAAAAAAATCCCCAAAAAACCCAAGTGAGAAACCATAAAAAAACCCCATAAAAAATCCCATGAGAAACCCCCCCAAAAAAAACCCCTAAAAACCCTGAGAGAAACCCTAAAAAAACCCCAAAAAACCCAGAAAAAAACATTAAAAAAATCCTAAAAAATCCCATGAGAAACCCCAAGGGAAACCCTAAAAAAACCCAAAAACCCCAGAAAAAAACCAAAAAAATTTCCTAAAAAACCCCAGTGAGAAACCCCAAAAAATCCCATGAGAAACCATAAAAAAACCCCGAAAAAAACCCATTAAAAAACCCCAAAATGCCCCATGAGAAACCCCCAAAAAACCCCAAAAATTCCCGTGAGAAACCCCCTAAAAAAACCCCAAAAAACCTCTGAAAGAAACCCTAAAAGAACCCAAAAAAACCCAGAAAAAATGTAAAAAAACCCCAAAAACCCCATGAGAAACCCCAAAAAAACCCCAAAAACCCCATGAGAAACCCCAAAAAAACCCCAAAAACCCCATGAGAAACCCTAAAAAAACCCCGAAAAAAACCCATAAAAAACCCCCCCAAAATCCCAGTGAGAAACCCTAAAAAACTCAAAAAACCCCAAGAGAAACCCCCTAAAAAAACCCCAAAAAACCTCTGAAAGAAACCCTAAAGAACCCAAAAAACCCCATAAAAAAACGTAAAAAAACCCCAAAAAACCCAGTGAGAAACCATAAAAAAAAAAACCCCAAAAAAACCCTTAGAAATCATAAAAACCCCCAAAAAATCCACGAAAAACCCTAAAAAACCCCAAAAATCCCTGAGAGAAACCATAAAAAAACCCCAAAAAACCCCCCTTAGAAATCATAAAAAACCCAAAAAAATCCCACAAAAAACCCTAAAAACCCCAAAAAACCAGTGAGAAACCTTAAAAAAAACCCCAAAAAAACCCCATGAGAAACCCCCTAAAAAAACCTAAAACAACCTCTGAGAGAAACCCTAAAAGAACCCAAAAAACCCCATAAAAATGTAAAAAAACCCCAAAAAAACCCATGAGAAACCCCCTAAAAAAACCCCAAAAAACCCCTGAGAGAAACCCTAAAAAAACCCCGAAAAAAACCCATTAAAAAATCCCCAAAAAATCCCAGTGACAAACCTTAAAAAACCCAAAAAACCCCATGAGAAACCCCCTAAAAAAACCCAAAAAACCCCTGAGAGAACCCTAAAAGAACCCAAAAAACCCCATAAAAAAACGTAAAAAAACCCCAAAAAACCCCAAGAGAAACCCTAAAAAACCCCAAAAAATCATAAAAAACCCCAAAAAACCCCAGAAAAAAGGATAAAAAAACCCCCAAAACCCAGTGAGAAATCCCCAAAAAAACCCCAAAAACCCCATGAGAAACCCTAAAAAAACCCCAGAAAAAAACACTAAAAAAACCTAAAACAACCTCTGAGAGAAACCCTAAAAGAACCCAAAAAACCCCATAAAAAAACGTAAAAAAACCCCAAAAATCCCATGAGAAACCCCAAAAAAACCCCAAAAATCTCCGTGAGAAACCCCAAAAAAACCCTGAAAAAAACCCATTAAAAAAAAACCCCAAAAACCCCATGAGAAACCATAAAAAACCCCAGAAAAAAACCCTAAAAAAACCCCAAAAAAACCCCTGAGAGAAACCCTAAAAGAACCCCAAAAACCCCATAAAATATGTAAAAAAAACCCCAAAAAACCCCAAGAGAAACCATAAAAAAACCCCAAATAACCCCATGAGAAACCATGAAAAAACCCAAAAACCCCAGTGAGAAACCCCAAAAAACCCCATGAGAAACCTTAAAAAACCCCAAAAAAAACCCCAAGAGAAACCCCAAAAAACCCGAAGAGAAATCCCAAAAAAACCCCAAAAAAACCCTGAGAGAAACCCTAAAAAACCCCAAAAAAACCCAGGAGAAACCCCCCAAAAAAATCCCAAAAACCCCAGAAAAAACCCCAAAAAAACCCCAGAAAACCCCATGAGAAACCATAAAAAAAAACCCCAAAAACCCCATGAGAAACCCCAAAAAAACCCCAAAAATCCCCAAAAAAACCCCAAAAAACCCCATGAGAAACCCCTAAAAAACCCCAAGAACCCGAAGAGAAACCCCAAAAAATCCCCATCAGAAACCATAAAAAAATCCTAAAAAACCCCCAAAAAATCCCAAAAATACCCGAGGAAAAACCATAAAAAACCCCAAAAAACCCCAGAAAAAAGGATAAAAAAAAACCCCAAAAAAACCCCTGAGAGAAACCCTAAAAGAACCAAAAAAAAACCCCATAAAAAACGTAAAAAAAACCTCAGAAAACCCCATGAGAAACCCCCAAAAAAACCCCAAAAAAACCCCATGAGAAACCATAAATAAACCCCAAAAAACCCCCCTTAGAAATCATAAAAAACCCAAAAAAATCCCACGAAAAACCCTAAAAATCCCCAAAAAACCAGTGAGAAACCTAAAAAAAACCCCAAAAATCCAAAGAGAAACCCCCTAAAACACCCAAAAACCCCTGAGAGAAACCCTAAAAGAACCCAAAAAACCCCATAAAAAAACGTAAAAAAACCCCAAAAATCCCTGAGAGAAACCCCAAAAAAAACCCCAAAAAACCCCATGAGAAACACCCCCAAAAATCCCAGAAGAAATCCCCAAAAAACCCAAACACCCCATGAGAAACCATAAAAAACCATTAAAAAACCCCATGAGGAACCCCAAAAAAACCCTGAGAGAAACCCTAAAAAAACCCCAAAAAACCCAGTGAGAAACCATAAATAAACCCCAAAAAACCCCATAGAAATAAAAAAAAAACCAAAAAAACCCAGTGAGAAATCCCAAAAAAACCCCAAAAAACCAGAAGAGAAACCCTAAAAAACCCAAAAAACCCCATGAGAAACCCCAAAAAAACCCTGAGAGAAACCCTAAAAAACCCCAAAAAACCCAGTGAGAAACCATAAATAAACCCCAAAAAACCCAGAAGAAACCATAAAAAAACCCCAAAAACCCCAGTGAGAAACCCCCAGAAATCTCATGAGAAACCATAAAAAAGACCCCAAAAACCCAAGAGAAACCATTAAAAAAAACCCAAAAAATCCCCATGAAAAATCCTACAAAAAATTCCCCAAAAAACCCAAGTGAGAAACCATAAAAAAACCCCAAAAAACCCCTGAGAGAAACCCTAAAAGAACCCCAAAAAACCCCATAAGAAACCCTAAAAAAACCCCAAAAAACCCAGAAAAAAACATTAAAAAAATCCTAAAAAAATCCCATGAGAAACCCCAAGGGAAACCCTAAAAAAACCCAAAAAAAACTCCAGAAAAAACCATAAAAAATCCCAGCAGAAACCATAAAAAAAACCCCAAAAAACCCCATAGAAATAAAAAAACCCCCAAAAAATCCCACGAAAACACCTCAAAAAAACCCCAAAAACCACCAAAAAAACCCTGAGAGAAACCCTAAAGAAACCCCGAAAAACCCCAAGAGAAACCCCTAAAAAAAACCCCAAGAACCCGAAGAGAAATCCCAAAAAACCCATGAGAAACCATAAAAAAATCCCCAAAAAATAAGTGAGAAACCATAAAAAAAACCCATAAAAAATCCCATGAGAAACCCCCCAAAAAAACCCCAAAAAACCCCAGAAGAAACCCCCCAAAAAAACCCCCTAAAAACCCTGAGAGAAACCCTAAAAAACCCCAAAAACCCAGTGAGAAACCATAAAAAAAACCCCCCAAAAAAACCCTTAGAAATCATAAAAACCCCCAAAAAATCCCACGAAAAAACCCTAAAAAACCCCAAAAATCCCTGAGAGAAACCATAAAAAACCCCAAAAAAACCCCATGAGAAACCCCCCCAAAAAATCCCAGAAGAAATCCCCAAAAAAACCCCAAACACCCCATGGGAAACCATAAAAAAACCATTAAAAAACCCCATGAGGAACCCCAAAAAAACCCCAAAAAACCCAGTGAGAAACCATAAAAAATCCCAAAAAAAGCCAGAGAAAAACCATAAAAATCACCAAAAACCCCATGAGAAACCCCCCAAAAAAACCCCCCAAAAAACACCACGAGAAACCATAAATAAACCCCAAAAAACCCCTTAGAAATCATAAAAAAACCCAAAAAAAAACCCAGAAGAAACCATAAAAAAACCCCAAATAACCCCATGAGAAACCATGAAAAAACCCCAAAAAACCCCAGTGAGAAACCCCAAAAAACCCCATGAGAAACCTTAAAAAACCCCAAAAAAACCCCAAGAGAAACCCCAAAAAACCCGAAGAGAAATCCCAAAAAACCCCAAAAAAACCCTGAGAGAAACCCTAAAAAAACCCCAAAAAACCCAGGAGAAACCCCCCAAAAAAACCCCAAAAACCCCAGAAAAAACCCCAAAAAACCCCAAAAAAACCCATGAGAAACCATAAAAAAACCCCCAAAAAACGCCAAGACAAACACCAAAAACCATAAAAAACCCAGAGAGAAACCATAAAAAAAACCCCAAAAACCCCATGAGAAACCCCAAAAATCCCCAAAAAAACCCCAAAAACCCCATGAGAAACCCCTAAAAAACCCCAAGAACCCGAAGAGAAACCCCAAAAAATCCCCATCAGAAACCATAAAAAAATCCTAAAAAACCCCCAAAAAATCCCAAAAATACCCGAGGAAAAACCATAAAAAAGCCCAAAAAACCCCAGAAAAAAGGATAAAAAAAAACCCCCAAAAAAACCCTGAGAGAAACCCTAAAAGAACCCAAAAA